>NC_057799.1:452540760-452791985 GCF_018294505.1 Triticum aestivum | reverse complement strand
GGGTGGCCGGAGCGATGGCTACGACGACTGACGAGCGGCGGTGGCGACGGAGCTGCGTCGGGGACCCGGTACAAGCGACCCCAGGACGCGTGGATGGGCTCTCTGGAACGTCCGCATCGCGGCGCGTCCAGCGGTAGCGGTGGCGTGGCCGGAGATGTTCGGCAGTGACGGAGGCGAGGTCCGTGGCGTAGGAGGCTGCAGTAGGGCGGGCCAGGCCGACGCAGGCGTGCGAGGGTGCAGTCGGACGCGGCGGCCGGGCTGCAGCAGCACGGGGCATCGCGTGGAGGCAGGGCTAGCAAGGAGGCACGGAGGAGAGGGCAGTAGTGAGCAGAGGCGGACGGCGGGGCGCGCGGCGTGGTCTTCGCGGGGGTGAGGCAGCGGAGAGGGGAAGAGGAGGCCGAGGGCCTCACCGCGAGCCGTAGGGGAATGGCAGCGGTTGTCGGGGAGGAAGACGGGGACGATGTGCGATGAGGCGGCGCCGGTGCGGGTGAGGCCGGGGAAGCGATCCGGCGAAGTCCGGAGGCGTCGTGGCGGCTCGGGCCCGGTTACCCCCGATCCAAATCGGGGGGAGAGGGAGGAGTGGACCGAGGGGGGAGTGGTTAGGGTTTTTCCCCTAGTGGGGTGGATAAGGGGGAGGGTGTGGGGGTGCGGCTGGGCCGGCCTGGCGGCCCGATGGCCTGCTGGGCCATGGCCCAGTGGGGGGGAAGGGGGTTTCCTTTTCTTCTTCTTTTTGTTTGTTCTGCCTTTTTTTATTATTCTATTTCTTTTCTGTTTTCTTTTATTTTTGTTTTATAAATTTAAAAGCGACAACTAATTTGGTGTTATTAAATAGGTCACAGCCCCAAATACTTTGGCACTTTAAATAAAGTATTTTGCATGTGCTTATTACTTCAAAAGCACTTTAGATAATTGTTTTATCGTTGTTTTAGTTTATTTAGTGCATTTAAGTATTTTATTAAAAGATGATTTCTTCACCAACATTTATTATGGATTATTTGACACATTAGGAACAATATAGTTTTGACTTTTGAAAAATTTAATTGTTTTGACTTTGATTCAAACTTGAATTTGGACCAGTTCTAAACTAACGTGAGATTATCAACAGTAATCGAGGTGACATGGCATCATTACCAGAGGGTTACTGTAGCTTGATTACCCGGGCGTCACAATTCTCCTCCACTACAAGAAATCTCGTCCCGAGATTTAAGAGGTGGAGTAAGGGGAAGGAATTGATTACGAAATTCTAACGGATCTTCTCGGTCTTGGTTGCTCTTCTCGAAGAGGTCGATCCATTACGTTGAGGTCTTCATTTCTCCGCTTCAGGTCATCATGATGAAGTTGTCATCATTCCTTCAGGATTTCCATCGTACTTACGAAAGAATAAAGGGTGGGTATTCCGGGAGAACGGACCTCTACAATGTTTGCTTATCTAGCAGATAACATCAGGGAAGGTGGCGGAAAGTAACTCTCGAATTGAAACCTTAAACATTATCGAGAGCAAAGTGAGGAGGTATCATGAGAAGTTTCGAGCGGATAGACAATCGTTCGCTGCCTGAAACAGAGTGTGAAAGGGGTTCAGAGCAACGGGAATAAGTATTGTGTCTGATACCAGAATTGATCACTAGGAAGGTGGCTCGCAAATTACATACGAAACGAAGCGCAAGGGATAACTTCGAAACAGGGATGTACAGGAGAGTCAGGTTTCGATCCTGTGGAACTGTGGGTTATGGGCCCACCATGTGGGTTAAAAGTAGAAGGAGCAGTGACATCTTGCTCGGTCATGACAGCAAGGCATGTCAAAGGGTAGTCTGTCAATTATGTCGGCAACAACGTCGGTACCAACGGCGAGGGGCGAAGAGAACTATTTTCCTGCTCGTTGAACGAGGCGAACCAATAGGCAAGTTCTCGTCCATCGGTGGCTACCGGAATGTCATCAACAATAGTAACAGGGTCTTGCTGATAGAATTGTACACCGAGTTTACATAAGCAGGAGAATATTACTGCTTAGATCATATAGATCACAAGAAAGGTTAAACCAAACAATGGAAAGGAAAATATGATTTTCAGATTAAATAGAGCAATGGAAAGGAAAATGTGTTTAAACACATATTTCAGGGGTATATCCTTCCCAAGGACAAGCAGAGCATGATATCCATGATAGGATATAACATAGAAAACCCTTTAGGAGAGGGGAGAGAAATATCATGACATTACCCATACAACGGTGTTTGGATAATTGATAAAGAAAAGTTTAGCATTGTGGTTCAAATGTTCTTATTGAAAATCGGAGTGACATGGTCTTCAAGCAAAGATCGAACTTGGATACACAAAGGATTCATCAGGAACAGCATATAGAATAAGTCTTACGATTTCCTCATGGAAGAATGGTTAACCTTGCTAAATTGGAAACTGAAAACAATAGATCCTCCGGCCAGGTGTGATATGCATGACATAACCTTACCGGGTCATATAAAGACCAACATTATAACTCTTGGAAATATGTTCCAACCATCACATCTGACTGAGATTCAGATCTGTTTGGTGTCACGATACCTTAGACTTAGGATGCCTGAGAAGAAAAGGTGCGGCACAATTTGACGAGATGACATCGAAGATTCTCGGGAGATGAACTATGGAAGCAAGTTCCGAACAAGGGTTCATCATTAAATCAAGGAGAGGTGAGGAGGTGACTGATTGACTCAGGGACAATCCATTGAGATTTCCAAAAGATGGATTTCCACAACTATGTGAACAGGGAGATAACATTAGCTAGATCGAATGACTTAATGATGTATGCTCGAGGAAAACATACACAGTTAAACATTGGTTGAAATGTGCACCCGAAATATGGGCTAGGTAGCACGATCAATGTTCGAATGATGATTCATTAAGCCATAGACATAGAATGAAACTATAGACCAATAACTTCAAAGCAATAGGGTTGCTAGAAGTTTAGAATTTACACATCATAGACCATTTGTCAGTATTTCGTTTAGAAACAACACGGGGACCAAGAAAGAATGGTGATGGTGAGAAGTATCACAGTACCAAGAATTCTTAAGAGGTGGAGTAATCCTCACGACATTCTTGACATAAAAGATGGTAATACTCCAAGGTAGAACATATCATAAGCTAGATAGCAGGGAAATCAAGATACAACACAAAATATGAACACGTTTGTGTTGGGGGAGGCAAGAATGTTGTCGATGATAACACAATTCATCGAGGGGCAAGGATGGTATTTCTCATCCTGAATTTCGACACACAACTTGGAAGAAGTCAAATTGTTGATAATGATCACGGCAAATTTGTCAAGAGGTTTTCAAGAAGATGTAATTGATCGACGATGACATCAAGTCAAAGGAATGATGAAAGCAAAAGGTTATTGGAACCACAGGTAGGACACAAACTCGAAATCAAGTTTGCTGTTCAAGGAGAAGTGATATGACGAGGAAGATCGGCGCAAGATTAGCTCAATGTCAAAATTTGTGCGCTGGGAAGGTCCAGGTAGCACAGTTAAAATTGGCACGATAATGACATAGCCGAGCAGGCTAGGAATGACTTGAAGGATTATTAAACTCGTAAGCAACAAAAATTACTTAGAGTTATTGAATCAGAGTGCGGAATTGATTCACTTATCGGTGTCCTTGAGGGGTTCTAACAACTCAGAACCCGTTGGAAAAATGGAATCGGCAAGAATATTAGTTGATGAAGAACTCATAAGAAGTTAAGTAGTTCCTTGGCATTCTCGAGATACCAGAGGTAATACTCGACGATAGATCAAAGTAGAGGTTGGACTGGGGTATTGCTCTATAGAAGAAAAGTGCTTACACTTGCACGAGAAATGGTATTTAAAGGAGAACATGGTCGGAACCACGATTGCAAAAGGCCAGATCCCAGATATAAGATGAACTTATACCAAGGGAATATTAATTTAAGAGAAGATTTAATGATAAGATCTACATCGTTTCCATGGGCATGAACACAAAGTTCAAGGTCGACTCCCACTTCTCTAATGCATAACCTTTCATTCACTTCTCATTTTCGAAGAAGTTGTAATGTTGAAATTTTATCTAGCAAAATACCAGAGGAGTATGACTCGTGAAAACTTTCGAGGTCACACATATTAAGGAAGGCCTAGGTTCAACCCATCGGGGCATCGTGGAAACATATATCACTAACTTCAGGGGTAAATAACTCAAGCTCGATAGTAGAGCATGGGTGACAAAACGAGAGGATACAATTTACTGAAGGCATTGTGTTTCAAGGAAAGAACTTCTCGAGGTTTTTGTATACGAAAGACACTGTCGGATGATATTCCAACAAAGGATCCGACGGTCCATAGCAGAGCTGATGTGAGTATCGGCACACAACCAGAGGAAGAAACAATGTGAAGGCATTGGATTATAGAAGCAACTGACTAATTCAAAGCTCACATGTAAAGGAATTATAGTTTCCAAATCAAAGGATCAGAAGCAAATGCTCTGATTAAGGATGGATAACTTCAGTAAGCTTAGGGGTACAAACGACGACAATTTGATTGGTTGAGATCCAGCTCATGTTTAAAAAATGACGTCTGAGCCGGAAGGATGAATTCTAGGATATGATTGAGGATTGCAAGCATTCGCAACATATTGAATCAATGGACTCAAAATGATATTTGACAAAGGATGCCAATAAGATTACCAGACTTATGGGATTAACCATAATGCAAGCAAGCAAGAATTTCAAGAGCAAGACGATGCTCAGGATTTTTGGAAGATCGAATGGTATTTCGAAAACTTTTGGGAAACACATGAACAACTGGGAAAGAGCGGATACTCGATAAGCGCAAGGAATTATCCGTAAGGGTATTCATGAGGCAAGAACTGTATAGCAGTAAGCTCAAAGGATTCTTGGAACAACGGAGAGCGGTTCGGGGCATCTTGTATTAACAAGATCAACTTGGAATAAAATAAAAAACGACGGGTGTAAGTATTTATCCATAGGGATAGATCAGTGGTAGGGAATTGCAAAAGCAACGAGCACAAAGTCTCGAGAACATCGGAGAGTATCTTCGAAATCCTTCGGTGCACCAAGCAATCATCTGGAGTGAGGGGCTCTCCGGGAGGAAGTAGTTACAAGAACCTAGAGTCAGAGTTAGTAAAATCATTTCACCCGAATAGAAGAGAGGTCAGAGTCCCAGAGTATAGGTCGAGGAATAAAAATTCTAATACCACCCAATGGCGACGTGGGCCCGTAAGCCACACAGCCATGTTAGTAAAAGTTTTTTTTAATGACTAGACTCGACTTCGGCCAAGGAGTTGGAAAGGGGATTCCTACACGCAGTTGGCTCTGATACCAACTTGTGACACCCCCAATTCAATCGTACACTAATCATGCATGCAAACATGTACGATCAAGATCAGGGACTCACGGGAAGATATCACAACACAACTCTAAAACATAAATAAGTCATACAAGCATCATAATACAAGCCAGAGGCCTTGAGGGCTCGAATACAAGTGCTCGATCATAGACAAGTCAGCGGAAGCAACAATATCTGAGTACAGACATAAGTTAAACAAGTTTGCCTTAAGAAGGCTAGCACAAACGGGGATACAGATCGAAAGAGGCGCATGCCTCCTGCCTGGGATCCTCCTAACTACTCCTGGTCGTCGTCAGCGGGCTGCACGTAGTAGTAGGCACCTCCGGTGTAGTAGGAGTCGTCGTTGACGGTGGCGTCTGGCTCCTGGGCTCCAGCATCTGGTTGCGACAACCAGGTAGAAAGGAAAGGGGGAAAAGAGGGAGAAAAGCAACCGTGAGTACTCATCCAAAGTACTCGCAAGCAAGGAGCTACACTACATATGCATGGATATATGTGTAAAGGGCCATATCGGTGGACTGAACTGTAGAATGTCAGAATAAGGGGGGATAGCTAGTCCTGTCGAAGACTACGCTTCTGGCAGCCTCCATCTTGCAGCATGTAGAAGAGAGTAGATTGAAGTCCTCCAAGTAGCATCGCATAGCATAATCCTACCCGGCGATCCCCTCCTCGTCGCCCTGTTAGAGAGCGATCACCGGGTTATATCTAGCACTTGGAAGGGTGTGTTTTATTAAGTATCCAGTTCTAGTTGTCATAAGGTCAAGGTACAACTCTGGGTCGTCCTTTTCCCGAGGGACACGGCTATTCGAATAGAGAAACTTCCCTGCAGGGGTGCACCACATAACCCAACATGCTTGATCCCATTTGGCCGGACACACTTTCTTGGGTCATGCCCGGCCTCGAAAGATCAACACGTCGCAGCCCCACCTAGGCACAACAGAGATGTCAGCACGCCGGTCTAAATCCTATGGCGCAGGGGTCTGGGCCCATCGCCCATTGCACACCTGCACGTTGCGAGGGCGGCCGGAAGCAGACCTAGCCTAGCAAGCGTTCCAGTCCAATCCGGCGCGCGCCGCTCCGTCGCTGATGTCACGAAGGCTTCGGCTGATACCACGACGTCGAGTGCCCATAACTATTCCCGCGTAGTTGGTTAGTGCGTATAGACCAAATGGCCAGACTCAGATCAAATACCAAGATCTCGTTAAGCGTGTTAAGTATCCGCGAACGCCGACCAGGGCCAGACCCACCTCTCTCCTAGGTGGTCTCAACCTGCCCTGTCGCTCCGCCACAAAGTAACAGTCGGGGGCCGTCAGGAACCCAGGCCCACCTCTACCGGGATGGAGCCACCTGTCCTTTCAGCCCCCTCATCAGAATCACTTGCGGGTACTCAACGAGCTGACCCGACTTTAGTCACCACATGTGTCATGTATATAAAGTATATAGTATATACCCGTGATCACCTCCCGAAGTGATCACGACCCGATAGTATAGCATGGCAGACGGACAAGAGTGTAGGGCCACTGATGGAACACTAGCATCCTATACTAAGCAGTAGGATAGCAGGTAAGGGTAACAACTGTAGCAACAATGATAGGCTATGCATCAGAATAGGATTAACCAAAAGCAGTAACATGCTACACTACTCTAATGCAAGCAGTATAGAGAAGAACAAGCGATATCTGGTGATCAAGGGGGGGCTTGACTAGTTGCTCTGGCAAGTAGGGGTCGTCAACAGCGTAGTCGGTCGGGGCACCAGCAGCGGCGTCGGTCTCATAGTCTACCGGAGAGAAGAGGGGGAAGAAACTATGAATACAATGCAAACAGATGCATAACGATGCATGACAAAGCAAACAACGGTGTTAGGTGTGCCCTATAGCGGTAAGAGGTGATATCGGCGAAGAGGGGAAACATCCGGGAAAGTATTCCCGGTGTTTCGCGTTTTCGGACAGATGAACCGGAGGGGGAAAGTTGCGTGTTCGATATGCTAGGGGTGTGTGGCGGACGAACGGGCTGCGTATCCGGATTCGTCTTGTCGTTCTGAGCAACTTTCATGTACAAAACATTTTCATCCGAGTTACTGTTTATTTTATATTAATTTCCAAAGTTTTATTCATTTTCTAAATTTAAATTAATTTGAATTTAAACAGTGTAATATCCTTTTATACCTAGCAGCAGCTAGCTACTGAGTATGACAGGTGGGGGCCAGAGGCTGAGTCAGCATGCACAGTCAGCAAGTCAAAGGTCAACGTTGACCAGTCAAACAGGGGGTGGGACCCAGGTGTCATAGGATGTTTTATTAACAGTAGTTTTAATTAGTTAGTTTATCAAAAGGGGCCCACTAGTCAGTGGGATATTAGGTAGGGGTTAGGTTAGTGCCTAATTAACAGGGTCGGGCCCACCCGCTGGTTTTAACCAGTGCGCCGGCGATGACGTACAAAGGCGACGGGGCCTCGCCGGACTCGCGGCTCCAGCGACCATTTGGTCAGCCGAGAGCGGTTACGGGGAGAGGGCGACGGCGCGAGTCGAGGAGAGGGGTCAGTAGGTGCGGGGGGGGGGGGGTGGTGGCCGGAGCGATGGCTACGACGACTGATGAGCGGCGGTGGCGACGGAGCTGCGTCGGGGACCCGGTACAGGCGACCCCAGGACGCGTGGATGGGCTCTCTGGAACGTCCGCATCGCGGCGCGTCCAGCGGTAGCGGTGGCGTGGCCGGAGATGTCCGGCAGCGACGGCGGCGAGGTCCGTGGCGTAGGAGGCTACAGTAGGGCGGGCCAGGCCGACGCAGGTGTGCGAGGGTGCAGTCGGACGCGGCGGCCGGGCTGCAGCGGCACGGGGCATCGCGTGGAGGCAGGGCTAGCAAGGAGGCGCGGAGGAGAGGGCGGTAGTGAGCAAAGGCGGACGGCGGGGCGTGCGGCGTGGTCTTCGCGGGGGTGAGGCAGCGGAGAGGGGAAGAGGAGGCCGAGGGCCTCACCGCGAGCTGTAGGGGAATGGCAGCGGTTGTCGGGGAGGAAGACGGGGACGACGTGCGATGAGGCGGCGCCGGTGCGGGTGAGGCCGGGGAAGCGATCCGGCGAAGTCCGGCGGCGTCGTGGCGGCTCGGGGTCGGTTACCCTCGATCCAAATCGGGGGGAGAGGGAGGAGTGGTTAGGGTTTTTCCCCTAGTGGGGTGGATAAGGGGGAGGGTGTGGGGGTGCGGCTGGGCCGGCCTGGCGGCCCGATGACCTGCGGGGCCGTGGCCCAGTGGGGGGAAGGGGGTTTCCTTTTCTTCATCTTTTTGTTTGTTCTGCCTTTTTTTATTATTCTATTTCTTTTCTGTTTTCTTTTATTTTTGTTTTATAAAATTTAAAAGCGACAACTAATTTGGTGTTATTAAATAGGTCACAGCCCCAAATACTTTGGCACTTTAAATAAAGTATTTTGCATTTGCTTATTACTTTAAAGCACTTTAGATAATTGTTTTATCGTTGTTTTAGTTTATTTAGTGCATTTAAGTATTTTATTAAAAGATGATTTCTTCACCAACATTTATTATGGATTATTTGACACATTAGGAACAATTTAGTTCTGACTTTTGAAAACTTTAATTGTTTTGACTTTGATTCAAACTTGAATTTGGATCGGTTCTAAACTAACGCGAGATTATCAACAGTAATCGAGGTGACATGGCATCATTACAAGAGGGTTACTGTAGCTTGATTACCCGGGCGTCACAACAAGTCTCTTTCAAGATCGGAGCTTACGAAGACACTTTGGAGTGTGATGTCATTCCGATGACCGTTTGCCACCTCCTTCTTGGACGACCATGGCAATTTGCCCGAGGTGTCATCCACAATGGTCGCACAAACCAATATAGCTTCAAGATGAAAGGGAAGGAGTTTGTGCTACGACCTATGTCTCCAAGCCAAGTGATCGCTGACAAGCAAGCCACCCATCGTGGAGAGAGAGAGTAGTGAGAGAGCGAACTACCAAAAAGAGAGTGAGCGCCACAAGCCAAAATTGAGTGCCTCCACGATGAGCGATAAGAAAAACTTAGTTCTATTTGCCACCAAACGTGAGATGAGAGAAGTGTGTGAGAACTCATCAAGTGTCCTACACTATGTCCTATTGTGCAAGGACGAGGCACCAAAAGCTAACACCTCTCACAATCTTCCTCTAGTGTTATCTTCTTTATTGCAGGAATTCCAAGATGTTTTCCCCGACGAGCTACCTCTGGGTCTACCTCCACTACGAGGCATTGAACACCGAATCGACCTCATCCCCGGAGCACCTCTACCTAACAAGGCCCCATACCGCGTCAACCCCGAAGAAACCAAAGAAATACAAAGGCAAGTAAAGCATCTCATAGACCATGGACATGTGCGTGAAAGTTTGAGTCCTTGTGCCGTACCGGTCATTCTTGTGCCAAAAAGAGACGGTAGCTTTCGCATGTGTTCCGATTGTAGACCTATCAATGCTATCACCGTTCGATATAGGTACCCCATTCCACGCCTTGACGATATGCTAGATGAACTTAGCGGTGCCACTATCTTTTCCAAAATTGATCTTAAAAGTGGTTACTATCAAATATGCATACAAGAGGGTGATGAATGGAAAACCGCTTTCAAAACAAAGTTTGGTTTGTATGAGTGGTTAGTCATGCCTATGGGTTTATCGGAAGCACCCGGTACTTTCATGCGTCTTATGCATTATGTGTTTCGCCCTTACATTGGTGAATTTGTTGTTGTCTACTTTGACGATATCCTTGTGTTTAGCAAATCTCTCAAAGAGCATGTCACCCACCTTCGAACCATGCTACAAACTCTTCGAAAAGAGCAACTTTATGCTAATATGGAAAAATGCCTCTTTGGTGTTGACAAGCTTGTTTTCTTGGGTTTTGTAGTATCTTCTAAGGGTGTTCATGTTGATGAATATAAGATCAATGCTATAAAAACTTGGTCCCAACCAACCAATTTGCAACAAGTGCGTAGTTTTCTTGGTTTAGCCGGTTTCTACTGTAGATTTGTGAAGGATTTTAGCACCATTGCTTCACCTTTACATGCCTTGAGTAAGAAAATGCACCGTTTGTTTGGGGATCATCCCAAGACACCGCATTCAATGAGCTTAAGAATTTGCTTACTCATGCTCCCGTGCTTGCATTACCCAACTTTGACAAACCTTTTGAAATTCATTGTGATGCTAGTGGTAATGGCATAGGAGGTGTGTTAACACAAGAGAAGCGCCCAATTGCTTATTTTAGTGAGAAACTTTCCGGAGTACAACTCAATTATCCCATCTATGACAAAGAGCTATATGCTTTAGTGCGAGTTTTGCGTGAATGGGAACATTACCTCCGCCCTCATGAATTCATCATCCATACCGATCATGAAACGCTTAAATGCCTTAAGGGCCAAACTAAGTTGAACAAGCGTCATGCTAAATGGAGTGAATTTATTCAGTCTTTTCCTTATGTCATCAAGTATATTAAAGGTAAGGAAAATATGGTGGCGGATGCGCTTTCCCGTATATGCATGCTTGTTACTCAACTTGAATTGAATGTCATTGGCTTTGAGAATATAAAAGACTTGTATGAACATGACCCTATTTTTGCTATTCCTTATGACAAGTGTTTGACGCATACTTCATGGGATCGATATTACCTCAAGGATGGTTATCTTATGAGAGCTAACAAACTTTGCATACCCGAGTCTTCTCTTCGTTTGTTGCTTTTGCAAGAATCTCATGGAGGAGGACTAATGGGACATTTTGGACGCGACAAGACACTTGCTACGCTCTCCAAGAACTATTTTTGGCCAAAGATGTTTTGCGACGTCAACCGCTTCACCAACCGATGCTCTACATGTCGCAAAGCTAAGTCTAAAGCTCAATCTCATGGCCTTTACATGCCATTCCTAGTTCCATATCAACCATGGGAAGATATTAGCATGGATTTCGTACTTGGTTTGCCTAGAACTAGAAATGGAAAGGATTCCGTGTTTGTTGTTGTCGACCGATTCTCTAAAATGGCACATTTCATTCCTTGCAACAAGATAGACGATGCTTCACATGTTGCCAATCTCTTTTGTAGGGAAATCTTGCGACTTCATGGAGTGCCAAAGACGATTGTCTTGGACCACGACGTCAAGTTCTTGAGTTACTTTTGGAAGACTTTATGCGCCAAACTCGGAATCAAGCTCCTATTCTCCACGGCATACCATCCACAAACCGATGGCCAAACGGAAGTGACGAACCGAACACTCTCCACTCTACTACGCGTCTTGATCAAGAAGAACATCAAGGAGTGGGAGGAATGCTTACCCATCACCGAGTACTCCTACAACCGTGCAAGACATTCGACTACCGGCAAGTCCCCTTTCGAGGTCGTCTACGGCTTCAACCCGTTGTCCCCATTGGACATTCTTCCTCTACCACTACAAGAGCGCATCAACATGGACGCGAGTGCCCGAATCGACTACCTCAAGAAGATGCATGAAGATACAAGGCACACCATCGAGCGCCAAGTACAACGACTCACGACCAAGCTCAACATCAACAAGCAACCCATGATATTCAACATTGGAGACTTGGTGTGGCTACACCTTCGCAAGGACCGCTTCCCCAACGAACGCAAGTCCAAACTTCTCCCACGAGCCAATGGACCCTTCAAGGTGCTAGCACGCTACAACAACAACGCTTACAAGGTCGACCTCCCGCGCGACAAGTACAACGTGAGCGACGTCTTCAACATCAAGGATCTTTCACTGTACCATGGTGATGAGGATTCCGATCTGAGGTCGGATCTTTCCCAAGGGAGGGGAGATGATGCGGAGCATCCCAAGGTCATCCCCATGGACCAACCTACGTCTCCCACAACACCACTTGGACCCATGACAAGAGCCCGAACAAAGGCTATCGAAGATAAGGTGAACTCGCTCCTTTCCGAACTACCACCTTCTAGGCATGAGACATGGCTACTACCTCAAGCGGAGACACTATGTGTGATCAGGTACTTGGAGGAAAGCCATGGAACAACTACACTCAACGAACAAGTCGGCGAGGACACCAACCGCGAAGGACAAGAAGAAGAGCTACCGAAGAAAACTCCAGCCACCGGACGACCGGTCTGGACCGGACGTCCGGAGCCTGAAGCCAAACCGGCCCAAGTCCCAGGCTACAGGGAGCGGACGTCCGGCCCAGACCGGATGACCGGCCACACCCTCCAGCGGGCGGACGACCGAAGTCACCGGACGTCCGGCACCGCCCCCACAGAACAAAATTAGCGGAAGTATGAAGACACCGGACGTCCGGCACCGCCATCACAGAACAGAATCAGCGGAAGACCGACAACTACCGGACGTCCGGCCGTTCCTGAGCCACCGAACGACCGGCCCCCAGTGGACGTCTGCTGCCTGTGTGCCCGCGACCTCGGGCTGATGCCCTTGTACCCCTTCACTTCGACCCCCATTTGTACTACGACTATAAATAAATCTCTCCCACCTCCTAGTTAGGGTTAGCAAAGGATTAGCTCATGTTTGTGTGAGAGCTTTGCTCATTCACTTGGTTACCTTCTCCTCAGAGATCGCGCCTTCGCCGGAGAAGATCCTTCCAAGCGGATTCAAGACCCCCTCTTGGGTGGCCCCATCAAGACCTCCTCACGGAGAAGAACCGGTTACCCTTTGTATCGTCCATTGTTGACTTTGGATCGTGTATTCCCCTTTGTGTTTCGAGGATCTATCATATATGTGACTATATCTTGTTGGTTTAGTGATCTCTCTCGTGTTTTCTTCCGTTTTCCCCTCGTGTTCCTCGTGTTCTTCATCGGGATTCGCTCCTTTCATGAAAGATAGGCCATATAGGGTTCCACCCTACATCAGGACTCTTCTGGACCACCTCCGGTACTCCGTGGGCTTCTTCTGGTCCAAAAATGATCTCCGTCAAATTTCAGCTCAATTGGACTCCGTTTGGTTTTCCTTTTCTGCAAGACTCAAAAACAAGGAAAAAATAAAAACTGGCACTGGGCTCTAGGTTAATAGGTTAGTCCCAAAAATCATATAAAATAGCATATAAATGCATATAAAACATCCTAGATGGATAATATAATAGCATGGAACAATCAAAAATTATAGATACGTTGGAGACGTATCAGACAACATCATCAAATTGCACGGCATCCCTTCCTCCATCGTGTGAGATCGCGACAAGGTGTTCACCAGTGTGCTTTGGCGCGAGCTGTTCGCCGGCGCCGGCACCAAGCTCCTCTATTCCACGGTGTACCACCCGCAGACTGACGGACAGAGCGAGCGCGTGAATCAATGCATGGAGATGTACCTGCGCTGCACTGTCCACGTCACGCCACGCCAATGGCGTCGCTGGCTGCCCTCCACTATGTTTTGGTACAACTCCTCCTTCCTTTCCTCATTGGGTTGCTCTCCGTTCAAGGCGTTGTATGAGGTGGAAGCAAACGAGGGAAGCATGGCCACTTGGCCGGCAACACAAGAAACTTTGTCGGATGGTGAACAGTGGGACTGGGCAGTGCATAAGGAGAATTTGCAAACACAGTTGGCCTGGGCACAGACTAAATACAAGAAGTTTGCAGACCGGAATCGCATCGAGCGCATCTTTCAGGTTGGTGAACAGGTTCTTCTGAAACTCCAACCTTATGTGCAGAAATCTGTGGCCAGCCGCCCGTGCGCCAAGTTGGCATTCAAGTTCTTCGGACCCTTCTCGATCATTGATACGTCTTCAACGTATCTATAATTTTTGATTGTTCCATGCTATTATATTATCTGTTTTGGATGTTTATGGGCTTTATTATGCACTTTTATATTATTTTTGGGACTAACCTATTGACCCAGAGCCCAGTGCCAGTTCCTGTTTTTTCCCTTGTTTCAGTGTTTTGAAGAAAAGGAATATCAAACGGAGTCAAAACGGAATGAAACCTTCTGGAGAAGTTATTTTTGGAAGGAAAGCAACCCGGGAGACTTGGAGTCCACGTCAAGAAAGCAACGAGCAAGGCACGAGGCAGGGGGCGCGCCCACCCCCCTGGGCGCGCCCTCCACCCTCGTGGCTCCCCTGACGTACTTCTTCCGCCTATATATATCCATATACCCTAAAACGATCGGGGAACAGAAGAGATCGGGAGTTCCGCCGCCGCAAGCCTCTGTAGCCACCAAAAACCAATCGGGACCCTGTTCCGGCACCCTGCCGGAGGGGGGATCCCTCACCGGTGGCCATTTTCATCATCCCGGCGCTCTCCATGACGAGGAGGGAGTAGTTCACCCTCGGGGCTGAGGGTATGTACCAGTAGCTATGTGTTTGATCTCTCTCTCTCTCGTGTTCTTGAGATGGTACGATCTTGATGTACCGCGAGCTTTGCTATTATAGTTGGATCTTATGATGTTTCTCCCCCTCTACTGTCTTGTAATGGATTGAGTTTCCCCTTTGAAGTTATCTTATCGGATTGAGTCTTTAAGGATTTGAGAACACTTGATGTCTGTCTTGCATGGGATAACCGTGGTGACAATGGGTTATTCTATTGATTCACTTGATGTATATTTTGGTGATCAACTTGCGGGTTTCGTGACCTTGGGAATCTATGCATAGGGGTTGGCACACGTTTTCGTCTTGACTCTCCGGTAGAAACTTTGGGGCACTCTTTGAGGTTCTATGTGTTGCTTGAATAGATGAATCTGAGATTGTGTGATGCATATCGTATAATCATACCCACGGATACTTGAGGTGACATTGGAGTATCTAGGTGACATTAGGGTTTTGGTTGATTTGTGTCTTAAGGTGTTATTCTAGTACGAACTCTAGGGCTGTTTGTGACACTTATAGGAATAGCCCAACTGATTGATTGGAAAGAATAACTTTGAGGTGGTTTCGTACCCTATCATAATCTCTTCGTTTGTTCTCCGCTATTAGTGACTTTGGAGTGACTCTTTGTTGCATGTTGAGGGATAGCTATGTGATCCAATTATGTTATTATTGTTGAGAGAACTTGCACTAGTGAAAGTATGAACCCTAGGCCTTGTTTCAACGCATTGTAATACCGTTTGTGCTCACTTTTATCATTAGTTACCTTGCTGTTTTTATATTTTCAGATTACAAAAACCTATATCTACTATCCATATTGCACTTGTATCACCATCTCTTCGCCGAACTAGTGCACCTATACAATTTACCATTGTATTGGGTGTGTTGGGGACACAAGAGACTCTTTGTTATTTGGTTGCAGGGTTGTTTGAGAGAGACCATCTTCATCCTACGCCTCCCACGGATTGATAAACCTTAGGTCATCCACTTGAGGGAAATTTGCTACTATCCTACAAACCTCTGCACTTGGAGGCCCAACAACGTCTACAAGAAGAAGGTTGCGTAGTAGACATCAATCATCGCCAAGATCGGTCCCTCGGCGTACAAGCTGGATTTGCCGTCAGACAGTCGCATCCATCCCGTGTTTCATGTTTCCCAACTGAAGCCCTTCACACCCAATTATACACCGGTGTTCTCTGAACTGCCTGCAACTACCGACTTGTCGGCAGTGGATTCCCAGCCTGTTGAGATACTGGACCGGAGAATGATGAAGAAAGGTGACGTGCCGGTGGTTCAAGTTCAAGTGGCATGGAACACAACCCCTCCATCAACAACCTGAGAAGACTACGAAGTTCTTCGACGGCGCTATCCGCTGGCAACAATCTAGGACGACAACAACTTCGACGAAGGAGCCATTTCTCAAGACGGGGAGAATGTCACAGTGGTAGTACACACCACCGTGTGACTGCCAGTTGGCATGGCCAAGTGTGAGCGTGCGTGGGGTTCCACCTGTAAGCGTGTAAGAGGCCAGGAGGCCGTGGCGTAGCGTGTGTACTTAAACCCTGGAGAAGGGGATGTATCGATATGCTGGTTGAAAAGTAATCTGATTCCCTCACTTACTCTCCCTCCGCTCATCCCCTTCTCCAAGTCTCTCCTCCTTCCCCCTCCCGATCCGATCCATAGCCTACTCTGGTCGCCCCCAAACCAGATCGGGGCGTTACACGAACAAATCACGAAAACAAGAGCAACGCGAAACCTCGCATGAGAAACGGAAGGACAGTGGCGGCGGGGACAGACAAGAGGTAGAATTGCCGTGATTACTTTGCACTAGTATTGCCCAGTTTATATACAACACGTACAACTTCAGTTACAGGTCATGGATGGTAGATAATTAAGAATAAGGACTCTAGGCCTTCTACATTCTAGCACTAAATTATAATGCTCATAATAGACAGCACTAACTCATTCCACAAGACGTTACTTAACATTCCCCCGCAATCTTAGCATGTGCTAAGGTTCAGATTGGAACATAATCGAGTAAGCATGGCCTTAGTGAGAGACTTGGTGAATGCATCAGCTACTTGATCTGCTGAAGAAATAAATTTGACCTCCAAAGCACCCATGGCTACCTTCTCTCTCACAAAATGAAAATCAACCTCGATGTGTTTCGTGCGGGCATGAAACACCGGGTTCGCCGTGAGATATGTTGCGCCGAGGTTGTCACACCACAAGACGGGTGCATGAGGCTGAGGAACACGTAATTCCTTTAATAATGGTTGTATCCAAGTTGCTTCAGCAGTACCATTTGCCAAAGCTTTGTACTCCGCTCCTGTCGATGATCTCGACACGGTCGGCTGCTTGCGTGCACTCCATGAAATAAGATTCGGACCAAAGAAAATTGTGAACCCGCCAGTAGAACGCCTATCATCGCCACAACCAGCCCAATCTGCATCCGTGAACACACTCAATAGAGTTGAAGGCGAGCGCCGAATATTTAGGCCGGTGGACACCGTGCCTTTTACAAACCGAAGAACTCTCTTCACTGCTTCCCAATGAATATCAGTGGGACAGAACAAGTACTGGCACACCTTATTAACGGCGAAAGAGAGATCAGGCCGTGTTAAGGTTAAGTATTGGAGAGCTCCAACCGTGCTTCTGTAGCGAAAAGCTTCATCTTCGGACAGCCCATGACCAGATTCCCGACTAAGCTTCTCATGAGTGCACATCGGTGTTGAGACAGGTTTGCAATTCGCCATGTCTGTATGCTGTAAAAGATCAAGAGCATACTTCTTCTGTGTAAGACTGATTCCCCCGAATTGCGAAGCACCTCAATGCCGAGAAAATAATTAAGCGAGCCAAGATCTTTCACAGGAAATGTGGTGGAGAGCTGTTGAAGAAGGCGTGTCATGGCCGATGATGAAGAACTCACAATGACTATGTCATCAACATAAACCAGCATGTATATGGTGACACCGCCGCGTGCAAAAATGAACAAAGATGTGTCTGCTGCTGAAGGATGGAAACCCAGCTGCTGAAGATGTTCACTGAGTCGGGCGTACCAGGCACGAGGGGACTGTTTCAGGCCATATAAAGCTTTATGCAACTTGCACACATAATTTGGACGTGAGGGATCCTGGAAGCCAGGTGGCTGCTGCATATAAGCTTCTTCAGTGAGAATACCATGGAGGAATGCATTGCTAATGTCAACCTGACGAAGCTGCCATCCACGGGAAACTACAAGAGAGAGCACAAGTCGCACTGTTGCAGGCTTAACTACGGGTGAGAAGGTGTCGGAGTAGTCAATTTCGTACTGCTGTGTGAAGCCGCGTGCGACTAGACGAGCTTTGAACTTGTCGAGAGAACCATCAGACTTGTGCTTCACCTTGAAAACCCATTTGCATCAAATAACATTTTTTCCGGGAGGCCGTGGAACCAAAGTCCATGTCTTGTTCTGCTGAAGAGCAGAGAACTCGGCCTCCATGGCGGGGCGCCATTGTTCATCCTGGAGTGTGTCGCGGTACGTGCGTGGCTCGGCATGGAAGGCCCGACGCCGAGGATCATAGTGCACGGTGCCATCCGTGGGCACCAGCGTCTTCACGATGTTCTTACGGAGACGCGTCACCATCGGATGTGAAGCGCCTGTGGCAGGAGCAGCAGGCGGACGCTGGTCGAGAGTTGGAGCAGCAGGAGGCTCCTGTTCGCTCGGAGAAGCCAAGGACGCCGCGCCAGGAGAGCCTGGGCCGGGCGAAATGCTAGACTCCGCTGTAGACGAGGCTGGAGTTTGCGACCCGCTTGGAATGACGGGGGACGTCGAAGCCGGCCCGTCTGCATGGTGATGATGTGGTGTGCATGGTGACGTAGAGCCAGAGGATGCCGAGTCGCTGGAATCTGCATGCACATCAAAAGGACTTGACGACGCATTAGTAAGCAAGGTTAAATCATATCTCTGCATGCGATCATCCACTACGGCCGGCCCGGCTACAGGAAAAACTGAAGGAGGTGTAGGAAGAATGGGTGTGGTGGTGGGAGTAGTGGAAGATGCAGCTGCAAATGGAAAAATTTGTTCATCAAATACAACGTCGCGAGAGATGTATATACGACCAGTTGATCGATCAAGGCACTTGTAGTCTTTGTGCATAGAGCTATAGCCCAAGAATACACTGTCGGGAACGAAAATCGAGTTTAGGATTATTATACACGGGCGGAGGTTCGGCCAACCTGCACATCCAAAGGCACGGAGAAAAGTATAATCTAGTTTCTCGTTAAGAAGACACGTGAGTGGCGTGGTGTTTTGAAGAACACGAGTTGGCACGCGATTAATTAAATAGCAAGCAGTCATGAAGGCTTCATCCCAAGAACGGACCGGGAGAGAGGAATGAGCGAGAAGTGCGATGCCGGTTTCAACGGTATGGCGATGCTTGCGTTCAGCGATGCCATTTTGCTGTGAGGTGTGTGGGCAGGATACACGATGAGTAATGCCTTCCCACCGAAAATATCTAGATAGGCGATGGTACTCCCCACCCCAATCGGACTGGACAATTTTGATTCTAGTATTAAGCAAGCATTCAACATGTTTTTGGAAAGTGTAAAATGCTTGCTCAACATCAGATTTTCGTTTGAGAAGGTAAATCCATGTGAAACGACTAAAGTCATCCTAAACACTCACATAATATTTGAAGCCTCCAACCGAGATAATAGCAGGGCCCCAAACATCAGAATGAATAATTTCAAGCGGAGCATGAGTAACATGACTCGAATCTCGAAAAGGTAATTGATGGACCTTAGCTCGTTGGCATGCATCACAAACATTAGACTCGATCGAAGGTGCACAATCAAATTTATTTGATCTAAGAACTGACTCAATGACACTTTTGGATGGGTGGCCTAATCTTCGATGCCAAAGATCCGAGGAGAGCTTGACACCGGAGAAGGCGCGACGACCAGACACAATAGGTGGGGACTTGAAGCTTGGCACCGGATTGTTACGGCGCCCCCACCTGGCAGGGAGACAGCCGGCGCATCCAAAGGCAACGAGGACGCGGAAGCGAAAGTGTGACTGCCTGGCATGTGGGCCAGGCCGTGAGCGTGTGTGTGTGGGTGAGGCCTGCGCGCCGTGGGGTTAAGTACCGAGCAGCCACCAGAGGGTGGGCATCGAATATTCTACGGAACAAACCGGACCGAAGAGAGAAGCTGTTCTGCTCCTCTCGGCGATTCCCAGATCCCCTTCCCTGCTTCTCCAAATCCCTCTCCTCTCCACGAACCCTAGATCGAGGCCCATAACAAGTGGTATCAGAGGTCAGACGACCTGGATCCGCTCTACCAAAAGCCCAGGTACCACACCAAAGCGGCCAAGCAAGCGGCGGCGATGGAGAAACAGATCGCGGCGCTCACCAAGGCGGTCAGTGATGGGCGCACGGCCAATGACGCCAGGCTCGACGCGATCCAGCAGTCGCTCGAGATGTGGCGACCCGCGGTGACCAATCTCCAACAGCAGCTGGACGAGCTGCGCACGCAGGTCGGGCGGATCGCGATCCACCCAGCGCTCGCGTCGCCTCCGGCGACCCAGGAGGACGCGGTGGTGCGACCGGCCGCGACCCAGCATGTCGACGACCCGGGGCACCACGGGCCAAGTGGCCATGGCGAGGTCATCGATTCCGGGGGTACGGCTCACGGGGTGGTCACCACCCTGGCGCCGCCTCCGGGCAAGGGTGCGTTCTCCGATCTCATCCTTACCCCCCCCCTTCCCCAGTCAATCAACCGGTAGGACACGAGGATAGCCACCACCACCACCCAGGCCAGTGCAGCCGGCTATCCCCGCGGCTGCGGATGACCGTCGGGCGCTCTAGGCAGCACGCGCAGGCGATCGACGCCAGGAGCCAGCGCGTGGCGACGATCGCGTCGCAGCACTCCGCAACTATCGACGGGCGCGAGGGCTCTGCTTCAAATGCGGAGAGCGTTGGGGCCAAGGCCACCAATGCGCAGCTACGGTCCAACTCCACGTCGTGGAAGAGCTGTTGGAACTTCTTCAAGCAGAAGTTCAAGATCGACAAGAGCAAGACGCTGATTCTGAGGATGAGCAGCTCATGTCCATTTTGAAGATGGCAACAACGGGTGAAACAACCCCTCGCACAGTCAGATTGTTGGGACGCATTGAGGGTCGGGAAGTGTTGATACTGGTGGACTCCGGCAGTTCGCACAGTTTCATCAGCGAGCCGGTAGCAGCAGCGATGCAAGAGAAGGTGCAGCCAATGAGGCCAGTTTCAGTGAAAATTGCCAATGGAGGAGTGCTGCGCTGCTCTAGAATCATTCCAGCGTGTCATTGGGACACACAGGGGCACACATTCTCTACTGATGTGTATGTCCTATCATTGGGGTGCTGCGATATGGTCGTGGGGATGGATTGGCTGGAGCAGTGCGGTCCTATGCTGGTGGACTGGACAGCAAAGCAACTTCAGTTTCAGAAAGAGGGCCAAGCAGTGGTTCTCTAGGGTTTACAGGCGAAGACCCAGCAAATTGAACCAGCCACCATGGATCAACTGTTGTATATGGAACAGTCCAACTCGATCGCACACGTGGTCGCCATCTGCATCACAGAAAAACAGAGTGAGGAGGAGCCAGTTCCCGCAGTTATCCAACATATCTTGGACAGTTTTCAGGTTGTTTTTGAGGAGCCTACAGGGCTGCCGGAGCATCGTGAATGGGATCACGCCATTCCATTGACAGAAGGGGCCAACCCGGTTAACATCAGAGCTTACCGATATACCCCAGAGCAGAAGAACGAGATCGAAACACAGGTCAGGGAAATGCTTCGAGCGGGACTTATAACTCCCAGCACCAGTCCTTTTTCATCCCCAGTGCTGCTGGTCAAAAAGAAAGATCAAACATGGAGGTTTTGCGTCGACTTCAGGCACCTTAATGCAATCACTGTAAAGAAAGTCTACCCCATGCCCATTATCGATGAACTACTCGATGAGATTGCCGGCTCGTGCTGGTTCTCCAAGTTAGACCTGAGGGCCGGGTACCACCAGATATGACTTCTGCCAGAGGACGAACACAAGACGGCATTCACCACTCACTTGGGCCACTTCGAGTTCAAAGTGATGCCTTATGGTCTCGCTTATGCACCAGCAACATTCATGGGGGGAATGCACGTGGTTCTCTCTCCGGTGCTTCGTAAAGGAGTGTTGGCGTCCATGGACGACATCCTTGTCCACACCAGCACTTTAGAAGTGCACTGTCAACTGTTGACGCAAGTTCTCCACTTACTTGATAAATATGGGTTGAAGGCAAAGCTCCCCAAGTGCAGTTTTGCTCAACGCCGCATCAGTTACCTCGGGCATGTGATCAGCGAACAAGGAGTCTCTACCGATGACAGTAAGATTCTGACAGTTCAGCAATGGCCAGTGCCGCAGAACACCAAGGAGCTGCGTGGGTTCTTAGGACTCGCGGGATACTATCGCAAGTTCGTACGATTCTTCGGGATCATCAGCAAACCACTAATAGAACTTCTCAAGAAGAATACCATCTTTGCATGGACGCCAATGGCTCACGCGGCATTCCGCGCTCTCAAGCAAGCTCTGACAGCAGCTCCTATTCTCGCTCTGCCAGACTTCCAACAACAGTTCGTTGTCGAGACGGACGCGAGTGCAACGGGAATTGGGGCCGTACTGATGCAAGCAAACCACCCAGTCACGTACCTGAGCAAAGCTCTCGCTCCCAAAAACATGGGATTGTCTGCATACGAGAAAGAGTGCCTAGCGCTGTTGCTTGCTATCGACCATTGGCGACCGTATCTTCAGCACTCGGAGTTCATAGTACGCACTGATCAGAAGAGCCTGCTGCACCTAACAGATCAAAGGCTCAACACCCCTATTCAGCAGCGGGCATTTACCAAACTGGTGGGGCTCCAATTCATCATCCAATACAAAGCAGGCCTCACCAACAAAGCAGCCGATGCGCTGTCTCGCCGAGGGCATGCAGATGACGCAGAAGTGGCAGCACTGTCCATTTGCAAACCAACTTGGTTGGAAGCTGTCAAGAACAGTTATCTGAACGATGCGGGTGTGACAACTAGAATGGAGAAGTTGGCCCTTGACCCCAACAGTGAACCGCATTATACGATGAAGGACGGCATCTTACGATACAAAGGGCGTGTGTGGATTGGGAATGACGCCACGGTTCAGCAACACCTGATCAACTCTCTGCACTCAAGCGCGGTGGGCGGACACTCAGGGTTCCACGCCACGTACAATCGCATCAAGCGGCTCTTCGCGTGGCACGGCATGAAGGCTCAGATCAAGCAAAGCGTCAGGACTTGCATGATCTGTCAACAGGCAAAAACTGAGAGGAAATCGCTTGCGGGACTCCTTCAACCGTTACCGATCCCAAAAAGACCATGGGCAGTGGTTTCTATGGACTTTATCGAGGGACTGCCGCGTTCTGGTGGATATGACACAATCCTGGTGGTAGTCGACAAATTTTCAAGGTACGCCCATTTTCTGCCACTGACGCACCCATTCACAGCGTTGAAGGTTGCACAGAAGTTCATGAAGGAGATCTTTCACTTGCACGGCTTACCTCTCGCAATCATCTCAGACCGTGACAAAATCTTCACCAGCAAAGTGTGGCAGGAGCTGTTCAAGCTTTGCCGAACAGAGTTGAGACTAGACTCAGCGTATCACCCGCAGACGGACGGGAGGACAGAGCGAGTCAATCAGTGCCTCGAGGGATATCTCAGATGTGCAGTGCACTCGTGCCCCGCCAACTGGTCGAAGTGGTTGGCTCTTGCAGAATACTGGTACAACACCTCGTTTCACTCAGCCTTGGGCAGGACACCGTTCGAGGTCATCTACGGGCAGCTGCCGCGTGAGTTTGGAGTGGACCAAGTAGAGCAATGCTCGGTGCCCGACCTGGCGGCATGGTTGCGCGAGCGGGAAATCATGATCGAGCTTCTTCAACAACAGTTGAAACTTGCCCAGGACAGAATGAAACGACAAGCTGACAAGCATCGCACCGACAGAGCGTTTGAGGTTGGTGATGCAGTGCTGTTAAAGCTTCAACCGTTCATCTAGTCCTCGGTGGCGCAGCGCCCCCACCAGAAGCTAGCGTTTCGCTATTTCGGGCCGTACCGCATCCTGGCTCGCATCGGCGCAGTGGCGTACAAGCTGGACCTCCCGGCGTCCAGCAAAATTCACCCAGTTGTGCATGTATCGCAACTGAAGAAGGCCGAAGGCGCACAGGTGCAGGTGAACTCTGATCTTCCTCCTGACAATGCTACCTTGCAGGCGGAGCACATTCCAGCAAAAGCACTCGAACTCCGGATGATTCGGGTGGCCGGTACGCTCCAGCCACGTCTGCTGATCCAGTGGACCGGATTGCCAGAGTTCATGGCTACCTGGGAAGAACCAGTCAAGATGCAACAAAGGTTTCCAGCTACTCCGCCTTGGGGACAAGGCGAAACGCAGGAGGGGGAGGATGTTACGGCGCCCCCACCTGGCAGGGAGACAGCCGGCAAATCCAAAGGCAACGAGGACGCGGAAGCGAAAGTGTGACCGCCTTGCATGTGGGCCAGGCCGTGAGCGTGTCTGTGTGGGTGAGGCCTGCGCGTCGTGGGGTTAAGTAGCGAGCAGCCACCAGAGGGTGGGCATCGAATATTCTACGGAACAAACCATACCGAAGAGAGAAGCTGTTCTTCTCCTCTCGGCGATTCCCAGATCCCCTTCCCTGCTTCTCCAAATCCCTCTCCTCTCCACGAACCCTAGATCGAGGCCCGTAACACGGATAAAGACCTCCATGACATCTACCGCGAAGAAGAACCTTCCTTGTTGCTCGGTCCTTTAGATAAAATAAGTGAGGATGAAATTCAGCGAAAGCATCATTGTCAGAGACTAACTTGTGCACGGATAGCAAGTGTTCGTAAGCTGACAAACAGAGAATGGAAGTGCATCGAGGACCGATTTGAAAAGAAACTGAGTTGCTGGAAGGGCAAGCTCATGTCATACGGAGGCCGATTAATTCTGATAAATTCGGTTCTCACGAGTATGCCTATGTTTCTTTTGTCGTTCTTCGAAGTCCCAGTTGGAGTTAGGAAAAGACTGGACTTTTATCGATCACGAGTCTTTTGGCAGGGTGATGAACTTAAAAGAAAATACCGTCTTACCAAATGGGATATCATCTGTAGACCGAAAGACCAAGGGGGTCTTGGTATTGAGAATCTTGAAGTTAAGAACAAATGTCTTCTCAGCAAGTGGCTATGGAAGTTATCAAGTGAGACTGATGCCACTTGGGCGCAAATCCTCCGTAGCAAGTATCTTCAAACCAAAACTTTGTCTCAGGTGACAGTAAGGCCGACTGACTCACCTTTTTGGAAAGGGCTTATGAAAGTCAAATTGTCCCTGTTTAATAGGACAAAGTTTATTGTTGGTAACGGTGCTAGTACGCGTTTCTAGGAGGATACTTGGCTCGGAGAGACACCCTTGGCCATTCAATACCCGTCTTTGTATCGTATTGTTCAACGACGTGAGGTGTTTGTTGCAACGGTACTTCAATCTATCCCCCTTAATATTCAGTTCAGAAGGGCGCTAGTGGGGAACCGTTGGAAAGAATGGCTCCTTCTAGTAAGTAGACTGATGGAGGTTCAGCTTTCTCAACAACCCGATGAATTACGCTGGAAGCTTACTAGGTCTGGAGTATTTACAGTTAAATCAATGTATGTTGATGTTATCAATTCAAGCTCGATTCCTAGTTCCAAACATGTTTGGGCTGTCAAAGTCCCTCTGAAAATCAAAGTGTTTATGTGGTTTGCCCATAAACAAGTTATTTTAACCAAGGACAACTTGACAAAGCGTAATTGGACAGGACCTACTAGGTGTAGTTTCTGTGATCGGGATGAGACGATCAAACACCTTTTTCTTGATTGCCTGCTAGCCAAAGTTTTATGACGGACGGTTCATATTGCTTTTAATATTACTCCACCGAGTTCTGTCAACACGTTATTTGGAACGTGGCTTAACGGGATAGAGCCTGAATTAGCGAGACATATTCGCGTAGGAGTCTGTGCCTTGTTGTGGGCACTCTGGAATTGCAGAAATGATTTGGTTTTTAACAGGACAACACGCATTCATTTTTTGCAGGTTATTTTCCGAGCCACGGCGTTGATCCGTTCGTGGTTGCTACTCACTCCGACGGAGGCCAGGGAGCATTTGGTTACTGGATCTATCCGCTGGGAGATGGTAGCTCGGGATATCTTCAACCGGTTTGGATGGCGGTCATGTAATAAGATAGACATTTAGTTTACCTATCTCTCTTTTGCCAGCCGGTTGTGGCGTCCTTTATTTGGCTAGTTTGGCTTCTAACCCTTTTTAGCTCTGTGTGAGCTCCTTTTTATTTTCTTTTGGAGACTTTAAGACCTTGTTGGAACCTATTTATTTGTTTAATAAAATGGCCGTATGCATCGTTCTGTTGCAGAGGCCGGGGAATCCCCCTTTTTGAAAAAAAGCAAGTGTTTGTTTACGTGCGGACCATGCAAAATATTGCGAAGATAAAGAGGTTTGGACGAGCCGGAAATAGTGAAGTAACCAAACATGTGAGATAGACAAACCTGCCCCATTGGCGACGTGCACCTTGTCCTTGCCACCGTAGCGCTCATGGACGATGAGGCGGTCGAGGTCGTTCGTCAAGTGGTCAGTGGCGCCAGTGTCCGCGTACCAGTCCATGTCCACAGAGTAGGAGCCGGTGTTGGCGACGTTGCCGGAGCGCTCACGGTGCTCCTCCGGCTGGTACGCGTGGTTGAAGCGATTGCGGCAGTGGAGCGCGTCGTGGCCAAACTTGCCACACACCTGACACTTCAGGTTGGAGCGTCCATTGCCGCGGCCACGCCCGCCACGACCACGAGCTTGTCCGCATGGCCCGCCACATGCACCGTTGCCACGTGCTGCAGCGTTGGCGGAGGGATGGATCTCCCCGGTCGAGTTCTGCTGCTCAAGATGAAGTTCAGCGCTGAGAAGAAATGCATAAAAGCTGTTGAGGCTCACGGGGTCTCACGCGCCATGATCGACGCGACAAGAGGCTCGAACTCGGAGCCCAGCCCAGCAAGCATGTATCCAAGCACCTCGTTGTCAGCTAGGGGCTTGCCGATGGACGCCATGGCATCAGCGAACCCCTTCATCTTGCGATATTATTCCAACGCTGTCCCAAACCCGACGCCGACCCGACGCCGAGTACTTTCTGGCGACTGTGATACGAACGACGACGAAGCAAAGCGACGCTGACTGTCTTGATTCCTGCCCCAAGCTGGCTCAGCCCGACGAAATACTTTACGCCGAGATGCACGATGTACCAAAGTGCAAAGGTAGCCTTCTGCTAGTCGATGAACTCCTGATCGATAGCTACGGCAAGCAACACCAGAAACACGTGAGCGTACACTACGGCCAGCCGGCCGGAAACCAAACGCCACCACGCACACAAAGCCAAGGTATTGCCACAGGAACGTGACGTTCCTGATTCTTTATTGCTTCTATGTGTTAGATTACAGGGCCAGGTACATGTATATATACTAGTCTAGACTAGCTACCTACATGACCGGATCGGTCAGGACTACTAATCCTAGTTGGACTAGGAATCCTACAAGACCACGTACACCTGCCGTGTACTAATTCATGTTTAAGTCTAACAGAGAGGTCGTTCTTCTTCAGATTAGAGAGCTGGTACCTCAGTTGCATAACACGAGCTCGATTTTGTGATGCAAACATGTCGTGGAGAGCAGTCCAAACAGCAGCAAAGGTCATCAACTGCGTCATCTGACCGAGAATATCCTCGGTCATGGATCCTAAGAGAGCGATCATCACGAGCTGGTCTTGCTGGTACCAGTGAAGGAACTCCGGGTTGGCCACCTCGACGGCCGCCTCACCGGTTCCTTCCATGATGGTGTGAGGTGGTGCTTCCACGGTGCCGGCGACATAGCCGTACAGACTGTTCGCGGCGAGGGCAGGAACGGCCTGGGTCTTTCATAGCAGGAAGTTATCCCGTGAGAGACGGATCGTGATAAGGTTGGCGAGTGACGTGACAAAGATCAAAGCTGAAGAGCTGGAGCCGGCGGCAACGGCGTCGGCCATGGGGATAGGATCTTTTTGCTCTATATACCAAGTCAAGAGGTAGAATTGCCATGATAACTTTGCACTAGCATTGCCCAGTTTATATACAACACGTACAGCTTCAGTTACAGGTCATGGATGGTGGATAATTAAGAATAAGGACTCTAGGCCTTCTACATTCTAGCACTAAGCTATAATGCTCATAATAGACAGCACTAACTCATTCCAAAAGACGTTGCTTAACAGGGACCCCTTCACGATCCAAGCAACACCTCCCCAGCAGAACAATACCAGCGTCTCGGCGGAACGCCTCCGGCAGCAAATTCAGCAGCTAACTTCTCTAGCAGACGAACGTACAGAACCGGTGTGTTGGCTTGATCGCCCCTAGCAGCAAATACTCCAGCAGATAAATCTCAGCAGGGAATCGCCGTGAGAAACCCGACGAATCTGATACCAAGATGATAAGGATCAATGTGATCCAAAAGGGTTTTTAGGCCCGATCTTTCACGGCGAACCAGATGATAACTTCGATCGGTGAATAGATTAAATTCTACTCCTCGATACGCAACACAGATTCTAATGAATCAGCAAGCACGGACGTTTTTGGACAGCTCCCTCAAAACTCAATACGGGTATCTACCCTCGAAACACATCGTGTTTATAAACTCAGAACATAACCCCCTATTCCATGGCCTCACCTGGCTTTATATATTAGCCGACTCAACTTGTCCTACAAGGAAAACGAAACCAACGGGAACATAAGTACAACTTGACTCGGACCCACTTTTCCTAACACAGAAAATAAAATAACACAACTAAAAATAAAAGGACTCCTTGGTGCGCCACAATTGCCACGCCTGTAGGTGGACCCCAGCCGGACTCCTTCAAACACAGCACGCTCCACCATACTCTTGCAAACACAGCCATGTCTCTTTTGATCTTCTCCTTGTGCGGTAGAAACAAGAAGAACAACTGTCGCTTGACAACATCAACAACAGGGAAAATAATATGCATAGCACTCATAGGAGGTGCCGTATCATTTTATGAAAGGGGTCACGTTTGACATGGCGAACACATCTCTCGTGGTACAAGGTCCTGTATCTGATAAGACATCGGAAAGCCATGGAGATTGTTTTGATTTTGATCCGTTGACTTTGTTTGATGATGTACTTTGATATTAAAACACCTATTGATGGTGCTACTATCGCGCGAATAAAAGATTGTGATGCTTGTATAAGACTTTGAAGATGAAACTCGTTCCGGTTGCTTATGCGGTACAGAGCAATCCGTGAAGTAATGTGATTTCCGGATGTGAAGAACATATGCTATCATTGTGGCAAAGAGTGGCTCGTGTGCTTCAGCTTGGAGAGAGGACGACACCGGAGCAGACATGGCCGAAATCTACAACTACTGACAATGATCATTTTCTCCAAATTTGATGATGACACCAATACCTGTTGGAGAAGGTTGCATATCTTCCTTGTTTGCCCAGGTCGCATCGCAAAAAACCATTCACATGCAACTAAAGATGGTTCTTCTGTTGTTCTTGGATGTTGTACAACAAAGGTTGCTAAGCCTTGATCATGTCATGTCATGTTATCACATCCTCTAGAGCTTTGGGCTCTGTAAGATCGTATTCGACATCAGGCATACATGTGATGTTTTACAAAACTTTCTAGCAAACATGGCATCATTTTGAAGCACTCAAAGGCACCATAAAAAATAGTGTATACACTGGTTACATTGATGTGGGGATGAGTAGAGTCCAATAAAACCTTAATCATTTGTAGAGTGAAATAGTTATGTTCAGCAAAAACTTATGCTCTAATATATAGGGATAGGAGAACCAAGAAACCTTTGATAAAAGGGCATAACAAAAGCATGTGCATTCCATCCTCTTGGTTGTCACAGCTAGTACATTTTTCACTAATATATGTTTTCGAGAACTTACTTGCACACTTACCCATTTGGAAGTGCTTGGTGAAGAAGCCTTCGTACGTAAGTTAGACTCCTGACTCCATGAGTTTGTCCCTCCAAATATAATTGACAAGATTTAATTTACAATCTGCAGTGGAACTAATTTTGGTCGTTGGTTTGCTGGTAGTGCTAGATTATTTAACCAGTGCTTGTAAACACTTTCCGAAGTGTAGTCACCTACAGGGGTTAGTTTGCAAACTGACATATCATGTCTAGCTATTAACAATAGGGTTTTGTATCATAGCTTGTGTAGTATGAGGATGAAATAAAGCGTTGACAAGATTGGTGTTCCAAGTTTTCTAATTAGGAGCCAAAGATCAGTAATAACAACTAGATAAAAATAAGGTGGTGGCTAGATTATAAGTCTGTCATAAATAGCTTGTCACGGAGAAAACCAAGGAGTAGTCCATATGAAACCGAAGGAAATATGCCCTAGAGGCAATAATAAAGTTATTATTTATTTCCTTATATCATGATAAATGTTTGTTATTCATGCTAGAATTGTATTAACCGGAAACATGATACATGTGTGAATATATAGACAAACAGAGTGTCACTAGTATGCCTCTACTTGACTAGCTCGTTAATCAAAGATGGTTATGTTTCCTAACCATGGACAAAGAGTTGTTATTTGATTAACGGGATCACATCATTAGGAGAATGATGTGATTGACTTGACCCATTCCGTTAGCTTAGCACTCGATCGTTTAGTATGTTGCTACTGCTTTCTTCATGACTTATACATGTTCCTATGACTATGAGATTATGCAACTCCCGTTTACCGGAGGAACACTTTGTGTGCTACCAAACGTCACAACGTAACTGGGTGATTATAAAGGTGCTCTACAGGTGCTTCCAAAGGTACTTGTTGGGTTGGCGTATTTCGAGATTAGGATTTGCCACTCCGATTGTCGGAGAGGTATCTCTGGGCCCACTCAGTAATGCACATCACTATAAGCCTTGCAAGCATTGTAACTAATGAGTTAGTTGCGGGATGATGTATTACAGAACGAGTAAAGAGACTTGCCGGTAACGAGATTGAACTAGGTATTGAGATACCGACGATCGAATCTCGGGCAAGTAACATACCGATGACAAAGGGAACAACGTATGTTGTTATGCAGTTTGACCGATAAAGATCTTCGTAGAATATGTGGGAGCCAATATGAGCATCCAGGTTCCGCTATTGGTTATTGACCGGAGACGTGTCTCGGTCATGTCTACATTGTTCTCGAACCCGTAGGGTCCGCACGCTTAAAGTTCGATGACGGTTATATTATGAGTTTATGTGTTTTGATGTACCGAAGGTAGTTCGGAGTCCCGGGTGAGATCGGGGACATGACAAGGAGTCTCGAAATGGTCGAGACGTAAAGATCGATATATTGGACGACTATATTCGGACATCGGAAAGGTTCCGAGTGGTTCGGATATTTTTCGGAGTACCGGGGAGTTACGGGAATACGGGGGAAGAAGTATATGGGCCTTATTGGGCTTTAGGGGAGAGGGAGAGGGAGGCCGCGCGCCCCCCATTGACTAGTCCGAATTGGACTAGGGGGAGGGGCGGCGCCCCCTCCTTCCTTCTCTTCCCTCTTCCTTTTCCTTGACTCCTACTCCTACTACTTGGAAGGGGGGGAATCCTACTCCCGGTGGGAATAGGACTCCTCCTAGGGCGCGCCATAGAGAGGGCTGGCCCTCCCCCTCCTCCACTCCTTTATATATGGGGAGGGGGGCACCCCTTGGATACACAACAATTGATCTCTTAGCCATGTGCGGTGCTGTGACACCCCCGATTCAATCGTACATTAATCATGCACGCAAACGTGTACGATCAAGATCAGGGACTCACGGAAAGATATCACAACACAACTCTAAAACATAAATAAGTCATACAAGCATCATAATACAAGCCAGGGGCCTCGAGGGCTCGAATACAAGTGCTCGATCATAGACGAGTCAGCGAAAGCAACAATATCTGAGTACAGACATAAGTTAAACAAGTTTGCCTTAAGAAGGCTAGCACAAACTGGGATACAGATCGAAAGAGGCGCAGGCCTCTTGCCTGGGATCCTCCTAACTACTCCTGGTCATCGTCAGCGGGCTGCACGTAGTAGTAGGCACCTCCGGTGTAGTAGGAGTCCCCCCTCCCCCGCTGGACCCCAGCCCACTTGTGACGCCCCCGATTCAATCGTACACTAATCATGCACGCAAACGTGTACGATCAAGATCAGGGACTCACGGGAAGATATCACAACACAACTCTAAAACATAAATAAGTCATACAAGCATCATAATACAAGCCAGGGGCCTCGAGGGCTCGAATACAAGTGCTCGATCATAGACAAGTCAGTGGAAGCAACAATATCTGAGTACAGACATAAGTTAAACAAGTTTGCCTTAAGAAGGCTAGCACAAACTGGGATACAGATCGAAAGAGGCGCAGGCCTCCTGCCTGGGATCCTCCTAACTACTCCTGGTCGTCGTCAGCGGGCTGCACGTAGTAGTAGGCACCTCCGGTGTAGTAGGAGTCGTCGTCGACGGTGGCGTCTGGCTCCTGGGCTCCAGCATCTGGTTGCGACAACCGGGTAGAAAGGAGAGGGGAAAAGAGGGAGAAAAGCAACCGTGAGTACTCATCCAAAGTACTCACAAGCAAGGAGCTACACTACATATGCATGGGTATATCTGTAAAGGGCCATATCGGTGGACTGAACTGCAGAATGCCAGAATAAGAGGGGGATAGCTAATCCAGTCGAAGACTACGCTTCTGGCAACCTCCATCTTGCAGCATGTAGAAGAGAGTAGATGGTAAGTTCACCAAGTAGCATCGCATAGCATAAACCTACCCGGCGATCCCCTCCTCGTCGCCCTGTTAGAGAGCGATCACCGAGTTATATCTGGCACTTGGAAGGGTGTGTTTTATTAAGTATCCAGTTCTAGTTATCATAAGGTCAAGGTACAACTCCGGGTCGTCCTTTTACCGAGGGACGCGGCTATTCGAATAGATAAACTTCCCTGAAGGGGTGCACCACATAACCCAACACGCTCGATCCCATTTGGCCGGACACACTTTTCTGGGTCATGCCCGGCCGCGGAAGATCAAGACGTCGCAGCCCCACCTAGGCACAACAGAGAGGTCAGCACGCCGGTCTAAATCCTATGCGCGCAGGGGTCTGGGCCCATCACCCATTGCACACCTGCACGTTGCGTACGCGGCCGGAGAGCAGACCTAGCAACCTCCATTTCAAAGGAAGTTGTGTTACGCGGTCCAACCCGGCGCGCGCCGCTCAGTCGCTGACGTCACGAAGGCTTCGGCTGATACCACGACGTCGAGTGCCCATAACTGTTCCCGCGTAGTTGGTTAGTGCGTATAGACAAAATGGCCAGACTCAGATCAAATACCAAGATCTCGTTAAGCGTGTTAATGGATGTAACCACGGACACCGACCAGGGCCAAGCCCACCTCTCACCTAGGCGGTCTCAACCTGCCCTGTCGCTCCGCCACAAAGATCCACCCAGAGGGCCGTCGGGACAAAGGTCCTTTCAGCCCCCAATCCGTGAATCACTCGCGGGTGCTCCACGAGCCGACCCGACTTTAGTCACCACATGTATAATGTATAAAGTATATAGTATAAACCCGTGATCACCTCCCAAGTGATCACAACCCGATAGTATAGCACAGCAGACGGACAAGAATGTAGGGCCACTGATGGAAAACTAGCATCCTATACTAAGCATGTAGGATTGCAGGTAAAGGTAACAACAGTAGTGGCAAAGACAGGCTATGCAGTAGAATAGGATTAACGGAAAGCAGTAACATGCTACACTACTCTAATGCAAGAGTATAGAGAAGAATAGGCGATATCTAGTGATCAAGGGGGGGCTTGCCTGGTTGCTCTGGCAAGAAGAAGGGGTCGTCGTCGATGTAGCCGATCACAGGGGTTTCGGCAACGGTCTCGGAGCCTACCGGAAAGAAGTAACGGAGGGGGGAACAATAAATAATAGAGCAATCAAATGTAACACAAAGCAAGACGCGGTAATACATTGTGCTAGGGGTGACGTACGCAGGGATATGTGATACCAGCGAAGGGGGGAAACATCCGGGAAAGTATCCCTAGTGTTTCGCGTTTTCGGGCAGTTGAACCGGAGGGGGAAAGTTGCGTGTTCGCTATGCTTGGGATGTGTGGCGGACGAATGGACTGCGTATTTGGATTCGTCTCGTCGTTCTGAGCAACTTTCATGTGCAAAGTATTTTCATCCGAGTTACGGATTATTTTATATTAATTTCTAAAGTTTTAATTCATTTTCTAAATTATTTTAATTCATTTAATTAAAAGAATTGTTTATTGCATCAGCGTGATGTCAGCATGACGTCAGCGGTCAACTCTGAACGTTGACCGGTCAAACTGACGGTGGGGCCCGATTGTCATTGACTCAGTTTACCTAATCAGAACTAATTAATCTAATTAAGTGATTAGGTTGATTAAACAGTGTTAATTAAGTTAATTAATTAAGTAAATTTATTTATTTATTTCCTTTTCTTTTAAACATTTCATAGGGGCAGGCCCCACTTGTCATTGGCCAGGGGTCTTTAGCGGGCGCCGGTGCTAGGAGGTTACGGGCGCAGGGGCGCTGCGGGCGCGCGGGTGCTTTGCCCGGGAGGGCGCTGTGGCCCGGCGCCGGCGGCCACGGCCGCAGCCGGAGCAGGGTGGCGCGGCGAGCGGGATAGCAGGCGGTGGCCACGGGGAGGCTGGGCGAGGCGCGGGGATGGGGCGGGGCCAGCGGTAGAGGCGGGACGCTGCAGCGCGGCGCGGACGGCGCGGCGAGGCGCGGCGCAGAGGGCAGCAGCAGGGGAACCGGGGCGCGGCGGCGGCAGCGGAGCGGCCACGCACGTGCGCAGGGCTGCGCGGGGCGAGCAGGGCGCGGTCAGCGCGAGCGCGCGCGCGGAGTCGCGGGACGCGGCCGTCGCGTGTGGTCGAGGGCAGCGGCGGCATGGCGAGGCGGGCGCATCGCGGGTGTAGAGGCCGTGAGGCGCGGGCGTTGCGCAGGGAGTGCGCTGCCGCGGGGTGGAGGCCGCGGCTTCAGGGCGGCAGCAGGCGGGGCTTGGCAGCAACGAACGAGGCGAGCGCGAGGCGGCCACGGTGCCGCAGCGAGCGCGGCTGCGGGGGCGGTCGGAGACGGGCATGTGGGCGTGAGTACGGCGACAGGGGAAGAGAGAGGCCAGGGGGCCTCACCGTGGAGCTGTAGGGGACATGGCAGTGGGGCTCGGGGAGGAAGACGGGGACGACGGCGGTGGCAAGCGACGGGGCCGACCGGTGAGCAGGAGGCCGGGGACAGGGCGGCGTCGGCGTGGTCGACGACGGCAGGGGCGGTCCGGGGCGGCGAGGTGGTGCAGAGCACTGCGAGGAGGAGTCGAGGATGAATCGGTCCGGCGTGGACGGGTCCGAGCGGCGCCGCGGGGAGACGGCGACGGCGTCGAGCGCCCCCGATCCCGATTTGGATCGAGGAGGGGCGGAGGGGGAGTGGGACGAGTGGGGTGGGCGTAGTGGGGTAGCGCGGTTAAGGTTTCGGGTGGAGTGGGGGGATAAGGAGGAGTGGGGTGGGCCTCCTGGTTGGCCTAGAGGCCAACTGGGCCGGGGTCCAGCGGGGGAGGGGGGTTTTCTCTTTTATTTTTGTTTGCTTTCCTTTTATATTTTGTTTATTCTCTATTTTTTTTTAATTTTATATTTTAAATACATTAGTTTTATAAAATACATTTGTTGTACCTAAATTAGTATGAACAAATATGCCACCACCACAATTAACTTGGCACCTAAAATAAATTAGTTTGTAATTGTTTATTATTTTAAAAGCATTTAAATAATTGTTTTCGCTACGTTTTATTCATTTTAGAGTATTTAAACAATTTATAAAAGTGTGGTCTCTCCACCATAATTACCTATGCATTATTTGGCACAAACCGAACATTTTAGTTTTAATATTTGAAAACTTTAATTGTTTGACTTGATTTTGAATTTGAATTTTGAATCGTTTTTTGAACTAACCCGAGATTAACTACAGTGACAGAGGTGATGTGCCATCATTAACAATGGATTACTGTAGCCTGATTATCCGGGCGTCACAATTCTCCTCCACTACAAGAAATCTCGTCCCGAGATTTAAGAGGTAGTGAAAGGGGGAAAGGTTTTGGTTATGAATCTCGCGGGTCTTCTCATCCTGGCTTGCTCTTCGCGAAGAAGTTGATCCCTGTCGTTGATGTCTTCATTTCTCTACTTCAGATCATCTTGACGGAGTCGCATCCTTTCTTCGGGGTATGTCTCGTACTTATGAATAGGCAAGGGGCAGTTCGACAATGATAGAATGCTATAAGGGTTAACCATCGGGGGTTATCCCATGAATGAACACAGGGGTATCTCTCGAGTTGGTCAAATGAAACACATCGAGAGCCAAGCAAGAAGGTATATTAAGAAGTATCAAGCGGATAGGCAATCGTTCGATGCCCAATTAGAAGGTGAAAGGGTTTCAGGGCACGAGAATAAGTATTGCGTCTGATACCAGAGTAGATCACTAGGAAGGTGGCTCGTGAATTACATATCAAGTCAAGCGCGAGGAATATCTTTGGCAACAGGGTGTACAGGAGAGTCAGGTTTCGATCCTGTGGAACTTGTGGGTTATGGGCCCACCATGTGGGTTAAAGACAGAAAGAGTGGTGTCATCTTGCACGGTTATGATAACCATGCAGGTCAGACCATAACATGTCGGTTATGTTGGCAACAGTGTCGGTACCAAGGGTGGGGGACGAAGAGAACCATTTTCCTGCTCGTTGAACGAGGCGGACCAATAGGCAAGGTTCTCGTCCATCGGTGGTTACCGGAATGTCATCAACAAAAGCAACAGGGTCTTACTGACAGAATTGTACACTGAGGTGTTAACATAAGCAGGGAATTAATACTGCTTAGATCATAATGATCACCAGAAAGGTTAGACAAAACAATGGAAAGGAAAAGGTATTTATCAGATTAACAAAACAATGGAAAGGAAAATGTGTTTAAACACATATTTCAGGGGTATATCCTTCCCAAGGGCAAGCAAAGCATGATATCCATGGCGGAATATAACGTAGAAAACCCTTTAGGAAAAGGAAGAGAAATTCCATGCCATTATTCATACAACGGTGTTTGGATAATTGAGCAAGAAACATTTAGCATTGGGCTTCAAATGTTCTTGTTGAAAATCGGAGTACCATAGACAAGCTTCGAGATAGCATTGACATGGTCTTCAAGCAAAGGTCGGACTTTAGATACTCAATGGATTCATCAGGAACAGCTTATAGAATAAGTCTTTCAATTTCCTCTTGTAAGAATGGTTAACATTGCTAAAAGGAAGAACTATAACAATAGGTCCTCCGGTCAAGTGTGCTAGGCATGACATCACCTTACCGGGTCATATAAAGACCAATGCTATAACTCTTGAAAATATGCTCCAACCATCATATCTGACCGAGATTCAGATCTGATTGGTGTCAAGATACCTTAGACTCAGGATGCCTGAGAGGAAAAGGTGTAATACAAATTGACGAGATGACATTGTAAAATTCTCCAGAAATGAACTATGGAAGCGAGTTCCTAAACAAGAGTTCATCAGTAAACCAACGAGAGGATGAAGAGGTGGCTGATGGAAACAGCGGCAATTCATCGAGATTAACAAAAGATTGATTTCCACAATTATGTGAACAAGGAGATAACATTTGTCAGATCAAATGGTATAATGATGTATGCTCGAGGAAAACATACACAATTAAACATTGGTTGAAAGGTGCACCCGAATATGGGCTGGCTTGCACGACCAACGTCGGAATGGTGATTCAATAATCAATAGTCTAAGAATGAACGGCCGACCATTAACTTCAAAGCAAGAGGGTTGCTAGAAGGGCAGAATCCAAACAGCACCGCTCACTTGTTGGTACCCCGGTTGGAATCAACACGAGGACCCAAGAAAGAATGGTGATGGTGAGAAGTATCACCATACCAAGAATTCTTAAGAGGTGGTGAAATTCCCACGACATTCTTGACATAAAAGGTGAGTAATACTTCAAGGTAGAACATAATATAAACTGGATAGCAAGTTCCATCCATAACAAGAACAAGTTTGTGATGAAAGGAAGGTAAAGATGTTGTCGATGGTAACTCAAATTACCAAGGGACGAGGATGGCACTTACCATCATGAATTAGTTTGATATCCTGGAAGGAATCAAAATGTTGATGATGATCACGACAAATTTTGTCGAGAGGCTCCACGAAGATGTAATCGATCGGTGACGACATCAAGCCAAGGGAATGGTGAAGCAAAAGGCCATTATAAACATAGATAAGATGTCATCTCGGGATTTAGAGTTGTCTCTCAAGACAAACAATATGATGGTGAAAGTTTGATGTAAGCTTAGAGCACTGTTGGGATTGTGTCCCGAGGATGAAGGACATAGGTAGAGTGGTCAAGCAGTCAGCCTGACGATGATGATGTAGTCAATCAGCTGGGAATGACACGATCGAGTACAAACTTGTAAGCAATGAAGATTACTAATAGTTGTTGAATCACAGTGCGGAGTCGATTCAGTTGTCGGTGTCCTTGAGGGGTTCTAACAACTCAGAATCCGTTGAAAAAATGGAATCGGCAAGAATATTAGTTGATGAAGAACTCATAAGAAGTTATGTAGTTCTGTGGTATTCTCGAGATACCAGAGGGTAATACTCGAAGGCAGATCAGAATAGAAACTGAACTGGAGTGTTGACTTGCAATAGCAGATACTTTAATACTGTCATAATAGACAAGGCAATGGAATGGTTTCCTTTCAGATGTATTGAATAAGGTTAGCATGGTCGAAACCATAACTACAAGGGATCCAATTGACTACACCGGAAGAATTATTCGAATGATTAAATATTCTTGCAAGAAGCTTTCATGATAGGATCTACATCGTGTCCATGGGCATGAACACAGAGTTCAAGGTCGACTAATGCATAACCTTTCATTCACTTCTCGTTTCGATAATGGCATTAGTGTTGAAAGTTTTACCTGGTGAAATACCAGATGAGTATGACCCGTGAAAACTTCCGAGTTCACACATATTAAGGAAGGCATAGGTTCAACCCGTCAGGGTATCGTGGAAACATATGCCACAAGTTTCAATAGTAAATACCACCAGCTCGAAAATAGAGCATGGTTGAGAAAACAGAGGATACAATTTACCCAAGGCTTTATATATCCGTGGAAAGGCTCACAAGGTTATTTGAATATGAAGGACACTGTCGGATAATAATCCAACAAGAGGTCCGGTGGTCTACAACGAAGCTGATGTGAGTATCAGTACTCTATCAAAGGAAGAAGGAATGCAAGTGCATCGGATTATAGAAACAACTGACTAACTCAAAGCTTAAATGCAGAGGAATTATGAATTCCAAGACAAGGGATCAGAGGCAATGCTCTGATTAGGGATGGATAAGTCGGCTAGACTTAGGGGTACAATTGATGACAATTTGTTTGGTCGAGATCCAGCTCATGTTTAAAATGATGTCTGAGCCGGAAGGGTGAATTCTATGATTCGGTTGAGGATTGTAAGCAACCGCAACATATTGAATCAACAGACTCAAAATGATAATAACAAAGGATGTCAATAAGATTACTAGACTTATGGGATTAACCATAATGCAAGTAAGCAAGAATTTCAAGAGCAAAAGGCTCCTGAGGATTTTCGGAAGATCGAATGGTATTTTGAAGACTTTTGTAAAACACAAGAACAACTAGGGATGAGCGATTACTCGACAAGTGCGAGGATTTATCCGTAGGGGTATTCACGTGACAAAGAACTGCAAGTCGGTAGGCACCAAGTATTCTCGGAACAATAGAGAGTATTTCGGGGTATCTGGTAATAAGAAGATCATCGGGGCATGATTGTATGAATGACAAATGTACGTGGTCATCCATAGGGGTTTATTGATGGAAGGGAATTGCAAAAGTGACGGGCACAAGGCCTCGAGAGAACATCGAAGAGTATCTTTGAAATCTTCTGGGCACTAAGCAATCATCTGGAGTGAGGGGCTCTCCGGAAGGAAGTAGTTACGAGAACCTACAGTCAGAGTTAGTAAAAATCATTTAACCCGAATAGAAGAGAGATCAGAGTCCCAGAGTATAAACGAGGAGTAAAAGATCCTAATACCACCCGATGGTGACGTGGGCCCGTAAGCCACACAACCATGTTAGTAAAAGTTTTGCAATGTCTAGACTCGACTTCGGCCAAGGAGTATGGAAGGGGGATTCCTACAGGCAGTCGGCTCTGATACCAACTTGTGACGCCCCCGATTCAATCGTACGCTAATCATGCACGCAAACGTGTACGATCAAGATCAGGGACTCACGGGAAGATATCACAACACAACTCTAAAACATAAATAAGTCATACAAGCATCATAATACAAGCCAGGGGCCTCGAGGGCTCGAATACAAGTGCTCGATCATAGACGAGTCAGCGGAAGCAACAATATCTGAGTACAGACATAAGTTAAACAAGTTTGCCTTAAGAAGGCTAGCACAAACTAGGATACAGATCGAAAGAGGCGCAGGCCTCCTGCCTGGGATCCTCCTAACTACTCCTGGTCGTCGTCAGCGGGCTGCACGTAGTAGTAGGCACCTCCGGTGTAGTAGGAGTCATCGTCGATGGTGGCGTCTGGCTCCTGGGCTCCAGCATCTGGTTGCGACAACCAGGTAGGGGGAAAAGACGGAGAAAAGCAACCGTGAGTACTCATCCAAAGTACTCGCAAGCAAGGAGCTACACTACATATGCATGGGTATATGTGTAAAGGGCCATATCGGTGGACTGAACTGCAGAATGCCAGAATAAGAGGGGGATAGCTAATCCTGTCGAAGACTACGCTTCTGGCAACCTCCATCTTGCAGCATGTAGAAGAGAGTAGATGGTAAGTTCACCAAGTAGCATCGCATAGCATAAACCTACCCGGCGATCCCCTCCTCGTCGCCCTGTTAGAGAGCGATCACCGGGTTATATCTGGCACTTGGAAGGGTGTGTTTTATTAAGTATCCAGTTCTAGTTGTCATAAGGTCAAGGTACAACTCCGGGTCGTCCTTTTACCGAGGGACACCGCTATTCGAATAGATAAACTTCCCTGAAGGGGTGCAGCACATAACCAAACACGCTCGATCCCATTTGGCCGCACACACTTTTCTGGGTCATGCCCGGTCACGGAAGATCAACACGTCGCAGCCCCACCTAGGCACAACAGAGAGGTCAGCACGCCGGTCTAAATCCTATGCGCGCAGGGGTCTGGGCCCATCGCCCATTGCACACCTGCACGTTGCGTACGCAGCCGGAGAGCAGACCTAGCAACCTCCATTTCAAAGGAAGTTGCGTTACGCGGTCCAACCCGGTGCGCGCCGCTTAGTCACTGACGTCACGAAGGCTTCGGCTAATACCACGACGTCGAGTGCCCATAACTGTTCCCGCGTAGTTGGTTAGTGCGTATAGACCAAATGGCCAGACTCAGATCAAATACCAAGATCTCGTTAAGCGTATTAATGGATGTAACCACAGACACCGACCAGGGCCAGGCCCACCTCTCACCTAGGCGGTCTCAACCTGCCCTGTCGCTCCGCCACAAAGATCCACCCAGAGGGCCGTCGGGACAAAGGTCCTTTCAGCCTCCAATCCATGACTCACTCGCGGGTGCTCCACGAGCCGACCCGACTTTAGTCACCACATGTATAATGTATAAAGTATATAGTATAAACCCGTGATCACCTCCTAAGTGATCACAGCCCGATAGTATAGCACAGCAGACGGACAAGAATGTAGGGCCACTGATGGAAAACTAGCATCCTATACTAAGCATGTAGGATTGCAGGTAAAGGTAACAACAATAGTGGCAAAGACAGGCTATGCAGCAGAATAGGATTAACGGAAAGCAGTAACATGCTACACTACTCTAATGCAAGAGTATAGAGAAGAATAGGCGATATCTGGTGATCAAGGGGGGGCTTGCCTGGTTGCTCTGGCAAGAAGAAGGGGTCGTCGTCGATGTAGCCGATCACAGGGGTTTCGGCAACGGTTTCGGAGCCTACCGGAAAGAAGTAACGGAGGGGGAACACAATAAATAATAGAGCAATCAAATGTAACACAAAGCAAGACGCGACAATACGTTGTGCTAGGGGTGACGTAACGCAGGGATATGTGATACCAGCGAAGGGGGGAAACATCCGGGAAAGTATCCCCGGTGTTTCGCGTTTTCTGGTAGATGAACCGGAGGGGGAAATTTGCATGTTTGCTATGCTAGGGACGTGTGGCGGACGAACGGACTGCATATTTGGATTTGTCTCGTCGTTCTGAGCAACTTTCATGTACAAAGTATTTTCATCCGAGTTACGGATTATTTTATATTAATTTCTAAAGTTTTAATTCATTTTCTAAATTATTTTAATTCATTTAATTAAAAGAATCGTTTATTGCATCAGCGTGATGTCAGCATGACGTCAGCGGTCAACTCTGACCGTTGACCGGTCAAACTGACTGTAACGCCCACGATGCGGCTATATCTCCCACGTGTCGAGGCATGACTTAGAGGCATAACCGCATTGTGGTTTTGTCACAAGAAGGGTCATCTTCACACAATCCCATGTAATGAATAAGAATGGGATAAAGAGTTGGCTTACAATCGCCACTTCACACAATACATAAATAAATCATACATTAATCAGAGTACACACATAGACCGACTACGGTCAAAGCCAAAAGAAAAGAAGATAACCCAACTGATGATCCCCGATCATCCCAACTGGGCTCCACTACTGATCAACAGGAAACGAAACATAGTAACGATCAAGGTCCTCGTCGAACTCCCACTTGAGCTCGTTTGCATCACCTGCACTGGTATCTTCGACACCTGCAACTGTTTTGGAAGTATCTGTGAGTCACGAGGACTCAGCAATCTCACACCCGCGAGATCAAGACTATTTAAGCTTATGGGTAGGAGAAGGTAGTGAGGTGGAGCTGCAGCAAGCACTAAGCATATATGGTGGCTAACATACGCAAATAAGAGCGAGAAGAGGAGCAACGAAACGGTCGTCAACTAGTAATGATCAAGAAGTGATCCTGAACTCCTACTTACGTCAAACATAACCCAAAAGCCGTGTTCACTTCCCGGACTCCGCCGAAAAGAGACCATCACGGCTACACACGCGGTTGATGCGTTTTAATTAAGTCGAGTGTCAAGTTCTCTACAATCGGACATTAACAAATTCCCATCTGCCACATAACCGCGGGCACGGCTTTCGAAAGTTTATACCCTGCAGGGGTGTCCCAACTTAGCCCATTATAAGCTCTCACGGTCAACGAAGGATATTCCTTCTCCCAGGAAGACCCGATCAGTCTCGGAATCCCGGTTTACAAGACATTTCGACAATGGTAAAACAAGACCAGCAAGACCACCCGCTGTGCCGAGAAATCCCGATAGGAGCTGCACATATCTCGTTCTCAGGGCACACCGGATGAGCCAGACGTCGGGTTGGCATAGACCCTGGTTGCCCAGGGGGCGCCGGACATCGCTCGGTTTGGACCAGCACTCGAAGGAGCACTGGCCCGGGGGGGTAAATAAAGATGACCCTTGAGTCTGCAGAACCCAAGGGAAAAGGGGATAGGTGGTAGCAAATGGTAAAACCAAGGTTGGGCCTTGCTGGAGGAGTTTTATTCAAAGCGAACTGTCAAGGGGGTCCCATAAATCACCCAACCGCGTAAGGAACGCAAAATCAAGGAACATAACACCGGTATGACGGAAACTAGGGCGGCAAGAGTGGAACAAAACACCAGGCATAAGGCCGAGCCTTCCACCCTTTACCAAGTATATAGATGCATTAATTAAGATAAGAGATATTGTGATATCCCAAAATATCCATGTTCCAACATGGAACCAACTTCAACTTCACCTGCAACTAGCAACGCTATAAGAAGGGCTGAGCAAAAGCGGTAACATAGCCAAACAACGGTTTGCTAGGAAAGGTGGGTTAGAGGCTTGACATGGCAATGTGGGAGGCATGATATAGCAAGTGGTAGGTAGCGCGGCATAGCAATAGAGCGAACAACTAGCAAGCAAAGATAGAAGTGATTTCGAGGGTATGGTCATCTTGCCTGAGGTCCCGCTAGGAAGAAGAACGAGTCCATGAAGAAGACAAACGGATGTAGTCGAACGAATCCTCACAACTCCGGAACAAAACCGAAGCTAACGAGAGAAGCAACCCGGAAAGAAACAAACAGCTTAGTAAACAACCACCACATACACATGGCATGATGCGCAAACAAGTATGATGCATGTCCGATTTAATGAGGCATGGCATGGCAAAGTGCATAAACAATACTACAAATTAAGTGGAGCTCAATATGCAACGAGTCGCATATTGACGAAACACCACATCAAATAATTAGTTCTTTCTCGTTTATGTACCCAACAATATTAAATGTTGTTAAACATGGCAAGGGGTGAAGTATAAATAAACTATCTATTTAGGCAAGTTTAAATGAGGCCGGAAATAACAAACAACAATTCCGGAAAATCCTCATGTGCATATAGCAATTTAATGCAAACACAATTTTAAACATTTTAAATGTTATCATGATGCGGATGACATATGCAAGCTTTAAGCAATTTATGAAAATGTTGACATGAAGGATGATATAGAGCATTTGGTCACCATGGCGGAACGAAAGGGTGCCACGCCAACATATCGGTACCGGTAACTCGATTGAGATACCGATGCAAAAGAGAAGTGTGCGGATGTGTGGAACACGCAAGAGATGGTGGGGTGCTCCCGGTAACCGGGTTCCCACGGGTCGACGGCATGGCAAACTAGGAGAAACGTGCAATGACAACTCGGAAACGGTGCAACCACGAGCATCTCATACAACACACATGCATTCGTTCACGGGCATCGTTCTCGGCGGTATACCTTCGTAGCGTGCATTTTTAGAGCGGTTCAAAATCGTCGAGGGAAGTAGTCGTTCATGGGTTGTCGTGGGAAGTAGTGGTTCACGTCTCGAAGAGGAACTTGACGGATCCGAGGTCTCCGATGTAGTGGTACACATTTCGTAGACGAACTTGGCGTTCCGGAGAGGGTACTTGCCGGATCCACAACAGTGTGACCGTTCATGGCAGGGGAACTTGGTGTTCACGGGTCTCCCAAAGACGTCGTAGTACTTGGCGTCCTTGGCGATTCCGAAGACGGCGATAGAGGTATTTGACGTGTCACCATGTAGTCGTACACTTGTCGGAGAGGATCTTGGCTCATCCAAAGCGAAGCAACACAAAAGGGCCTCGGTTCTTGGTGGTCAACGAAGGGAGGCGGGCGGCGAAGTAGCAGCAACGTGCCGGCACTGTACAGCCACGACGGACACCGTGGCCGTGAGGTGGAGGGGCCCTGGCACGAGACCAGCAGCGGGCCCGCGCGTGCAGGAAGGCGGTGAGGTCGACGGCTTGCCCAAGTCGCGGCGGAGCGACGGGAACAGCGGTGGGCGAGGAAGCACAGGGGAGGCGTCACGTGGAGGAGAGTCGACGGGGCGGCGCTCGCGGGAGTCGGGGCCGAAGGGAACGGATCGAGGGGCTCCTCCCCTGGCGAGGGAGCTGACAAGGCGGTGGCGCCGTGTAGACGAGGAGGCGGGCGATGAGGTCCTGGCACGGCGGCGAGCTTGAGGTGGCTGACGACGGAGAGGTGCAGGCGCGAGCAGGAGGTTGGGCGCGCGTGGAGAGGCTCGGGGTTGAGCTACTGGCGCTTGACGAAGACGGCGTGGAGGACGACGGATGCGGGCGCAGGTCTCGCTCCTCTCCCTCGCGAAGCAAGGAAGAAGGAGGGGATCGAGGGAGAGGGGCGCTGCGGGAAGATGGGGCGCTGCGGGAGGGAGAGGGTGAGATCGAGGGGGGGATCGAGCAGGGCTCTCCCTGGCTCGATGCATGCGTGTGTGGGTGGCGGCGGAGGGGAACGAGAGGGGTTGAGGGGTCGAGCGGCTAGGGTCAGGAGGGTTAGGTGGGCCGGCGCTGGTTGGTTAGGCCCAAGAGGCCGGCTGGGCTGCAAGGTTGCGCTCTCTCTCTCTCTCTCTCCCTCATATTTCTTTTTAATAGAAAAGAAATTAGAGAGAAGAAAATAAAAGAGGGGTTAGGGAAAGGATTTGTGCAAGGGGCTATTTTCCCGGACTCATAAAAATGTGCTTGATCCCGAAAAAATAGAAGTGGGCACACGTGTGAAGTTGAATTCAAACTCATTTGAATTTAATTCAAATGGTTTGAACTAGGACGAGGTTCTAGGAGTGTCCAAAAAATGTTGAGAATCTTAGAGGATCCTCGATAACAGAGATGAGAATTATTGGCAAAGTTTGGGGAACAAACTTGAAATGGAAAAGGCATGGCGTTTATTATGCAAGTGTGTTATGGTTAATTACAAAAGAATGGAATAGTTATTATAGCTCCCTAATATTGGGAGGATATGTTATAAAGAGAAGTCATCATATGAATTCCCTCGATTTAAATAGATCAAAAATCTATGCAATTTATTTAGTTGAGTTTTTAAAAATTAAATGACATGATGGCATGATGACATGATGCAATGCAAAATAAATAGAGCAAGCAAAAAGAAACACATGGCGATCACGAAATATATGGAAGGCGTCTGGAGCATCGGTCTTGGGGCGTTACAACACTCCACCACTACAAGAGGATCTCGTCCCGAGATCTAGGATGGCACCGGAGAAAAGCGGAAGAGGAAGAGAAGAGGTAAAGCTAAGATGCTTCTTTGACAAATGAGTGAAACTACGAACCTTGAGAGATTGAACGAACGAAAAGAGAGAATACAAGGGAGATGAACGAGATTGAAAACACTCCGTTATCAAAGAGGAACAAGGAACATTGCGAGAACCTTTGTAGGTTGAAGAATATGGAACAAGAGCTTAACGGATCAAAAGGAATATGAAAGCACACCGGTAGAAAAGAGAAACAAGGAACACCATGTGAACCTTGGAGTTTGCAAAGCTATGAATGACGAGAACAATGGACGAGAAGTACATGCAAGCACTCCGGTTGAAACGAGATGTACAAGGAACGATAAGGATCAATTACGATAACGCTCCGGTTGTAAAATGGAAGAGATAGAATATGAACTTGGCAAAATGAAAGCACTTGGATGAGACTCCGGTTAAAAGAGGAATGATAGACACAACACTCCGGTTAAAACAAGATAAAGAAGGAATAAGAATGATATAATTTGGACAGCACTCCGACTGTAAATGGAAGGAATTGAACATGAACTTTACAAGATGAGAGGATACTTAATGAAATCAACAGCACACTGCCTCCGGAACTATCGAAAGAGTGGCACAATGGGTCAGAAAGATTTCAGACAGCACTCCGGTTGAGAAGGGAGGCAAAACTTGACAGAATGGGAAGAACTTGAAAAGAGGGCACGACACTCCGGTTGGAAATGGAAAAGCACGAAAAGAACACGGTCCTCACAAACCGAGAAGATGAGTGAAGAGAGCAACATCACAATGCCTCCGGAAGAAATAAATAATAGAAGATAGATCCTTGGAATAAAGAATGGAGAAGAAAATGACAACTTCTGCAACAAATGAGCTTGGAAAGCATCCTTCCAATAAGGTTATAACGGAGTTGTTGGGAAATCAACAATGAAAAGAACAAGCTTGTTGTGGGCTTATGGAACACATCTCAAAATTATGAGGTGACAACCCGCCACTAACGGAAACAATTGCTTGCTTGAGATCAACGAAGAGATGAAAACTTCTCTCACCGAGAGGATAGGAGAAAACTTGGATCATTGATAGACACCACAATTAGCAACATTCCTTCGAGAAGGCTTTAAGTGAAATCTATACCAAGATAACTCCAACAAAGAGATTGGTGGATTTAAAATATCTCATTCTTGACAACATGTGAATCATGAAACGCGAACTCAAATTGTCAAGAATGACATAACACCACCTCAAATGATAAGGTAGAACGAATTGCACTTTAGAATGCAAGATGAAGAATGCTTGGACTCCACAAAAACAAAACATGTGTTGAACACCATGTTTCTTTTAGAGTATAGCTTGGCGGATCTTAACTCCGAGAGAAATCTTGAAGAACAATTGAAGAATGAAAAGAATCCTTGACGAAGCACCATGTAGAGCCTCCATGAAGAACTCCGGTAATAAATGGATGATAAAAAGAAAGAGAAGTTGACAACACAAGGTGAAGCCTTGCAATGATTTGGGTGGAGCTTTGAAATGATATAACCGAGAAAAACTTGGAACTCCGAAAAGAAAATGAACAAATGAGATCAAGAATTTTGATGAATCTCCGGAATAAGGAATTGAATTTTACTCGATGAAACAAGAATAAGAATTACAATATGTGTATCCTTCACCAATTTAGATTGATGACAAGCAACGGATTTGGCATACTGCTTATACTTGTAGAAAGGATTAAGAGAGATATAGCGTAAATTTGAATAAGGTCTTCAACGAATCGTCGGTAGGATTTGAAAGAACGAATGAGTTGATACAATAACGAAGGAAGAGAAATCTTGAACGAACCGCCGTAAGAATTGAAAATGAACGAAGAAAAGATAAAGAAACACCGGGAAGAATTAGAAAATGAACGAAGATACTTGAGAGATTTAGATACAAGTGAGCGTAGAGATCCCGAGCTGATTAGATAATACTTGAATGATGCACCGGTATGATTTGGAGAATGAGATCTGAAAGCTGAGAATGAATAATTCTGAGATCATGAGTTCCAGAGAATCAAACTGAAAAGACTCCTGAATTGCTCCGGATGGGTGAAAAGAATTCTCACAATCGAAAACAATTATGAGAGGATGGCATCAAGCTAGGACCATGAATCTTGAAGAGAACGGATAAGATTTGGAGGAAAAACTCTTCTTCGGTCTTCAAATGTTGAGAATGATGACAAGAAACACCACCATAAATTGTTGAGATACTCCGGGATGAAAATTAGAAAGGTTGAACCAATGATGAAAAGAATGTGAAAAATCTTAGAGAAGGCATATGACTGATGATAACACATTTTTACGTCAAACTTTGCAATGAATTTGAGAATAACTCTGGAAAGAATTAGAAGAGTTAGGTAAGATCCTGGGAAAAGACCTGCGGGTTATGGCCCACTCAAAAGAAACACCGTTGAACGATTAAAAGAAAGATTGCGCCGGTTGAATTAAATGGCTTGAATGAGGTAACAACCTCGAAATAGTTAGAATTGATGCGGAGTGGAAACACAAATTTTCAGAGATATCTTCAACACTCCGGAACAAAAGAATAGCGAGCGGTGAAAGATTAAGAGATACACCGTCATACGAAAGCACTTGAAACGGGGAAGGGGATAAGATCAACACCTGCAACTTGAATTGAATCCACCGAAAAAGAATACGAGAATGAAGAATGATACACTTGAAGCTTCCTGGGCATCTTCCTGAGAATCACCAGATAAGAACATTGATGGAAAAGAATGGAGAAACTTCACATCAATAAAATGGATACTTGGTTAAGACATCTGATTCCTTGAAGGAAAAGGGTGGGAGGGCGGGAAAAACAAAGGCAACTTGGGATGGATGAAACAAACGCCGTTGAGAAAACATAGAATTGACCTTGCGGATGTGGAAAATGATCAGATCCACTTGAAGAGAAGCACACCGGTTGGAAATAGAATTGGGATGACACTCTTGATGACCAAGAAGGATTAACACTCCCATAGAAACATGAGAACACCACTTGGAAAAGGTATGGAATCAACACTTGACACTGAAGCAACTCGAAGACCACAACTTAAAACAAAACAAAGGATTTGGCTTGCAGAATAAGCCGAAAACAAACATATGATAGATCCCATATCGTATCATGTGTCTGTTGGAAAGATAATCTAAGAGCTACTTCAATTCCCACTTATAAACTCCCGAAACTTTCTAGTTATGCAATCTGGTGTTGGGGATACAGGGGACACAAAATATATCACCCAAACTAACAATACCTAGATCCAGCTGTATCCATCCTTCAACACATAACCAAGAAACCTTCGGAAATCATTTACCTCAACCTTCGAAAAGCATCCGTTATATGAGTTATGGCAATACTCCTGAACTCCCGCCCCAGTACTGGGTGGCGTCGAGGTGATCTCACCAACAACTGCATAAAAGAGATTTTCGATGTCGGCGAAACTCAGGTATTCCAGAACTGCAACGATAAAATTGTGACGACAACACCTCGGAGCTCAACTCCCCGGGACACTGCCACAACCCCTAAATGTCAGGAGGCACCAAGAACAATGTTCTCGTCACAAAACCATCGGAACGATTCCAAGATACCCGCGTGATCCTAAAAAATTTTAGTGAAATTTGAGGAGAGGAAAGTCAAAACTTCTACGTCAGGAGGCCTCACCAGAGCGACGAAGGGACTGAGGAGTAAAAAGAATCCTACTCTCCGATATATATAATCCTAAGACTCAAAACATTTTTGTTCTAGACTCAACAACGCCAGCGATTCGATCAAGCAGGGGGCTCCTAAGTCGGGGATGGCTCTGATTACCAACTTGTAACACCCACGATGCGGCTATATCTCCCACGTGTCGAGGCACGACTTAGAGGCATAACCGCATTGTGGTTTTGTCGCAAGAAGGGTCATCTTCACACAATCCCATGTAATGAACAAGAATGGGATAAAGAGTTGGCTTACAATCGCCACTTCACACAATACATAAATAAATCATACATCAATCAGAGTACACACATAGGTCCGACTACGGAAACCAAAAGAAAAAGAAGACAACCCAAATGCTAGATCCCTGATCGTCCCAACTGGGCTCCACTACTGATCAACAGGAAACGAAACATAGTAACGACCAAGGTCCTCGTCGAACTCCCACTTGAGCTCGGTTGCATCACCTGCACTGGTATCTCGGCACCTGCAACTGTTTTGGAAGTATCTGTGAGTCACGAGGACTCAGCAATCTCACACCCGCGAGATCAAGACTATTTAAGCTTATGGGTAGGAGAAGGTAGTGAGGTGGAGCTGCAGCAAGCACTAAGCATATATGGTGGCTAACGTACGCAAATAAGAGCGAGAAGAGGAGCAACGGAACGGTCGTCAACTAGTAATGATCAAGAAGTGATCCGGAACTCCTACTTACGTCAAACATAACCCAAAAGCCGTGTTCACTTCCCGGACTCCGCCGAAAAGAGACCATCACGGCTACACACGCGGTTGATGCGTTTTAATTAAGTCGAGTGTCAAGTTCTCTACAACCGGACATTAACAAATTCCCATCTGCCACATAACCGCGGGCACGGCTTTCGAAAGTTTATACCCTGCAGGGGTGTCCCAACTTAGCCCATTATAAGCTCTCACGGTCAACGAAGGATATTCCTTCTCCTGGGAAGACCCGATCAGTCTCGAAATCCCGGTTTACAAGACATTTCGACAATGGTAAAACAAGACCAGCAAGACCACCCGCTGTGCCGACAAATCCCGATAGGAGCTGCACATATCTCGTTCTCAGGGCACACCGGGTGAGCCAGACGTTGGGTTGGCATAGACCCTGGTTGCCCAGGGGGCGCCGGACATCGCTCGGTTTGGACCAGCACTCGAAGGAGCATTGGCCCGGGGGGGTAAATAAAGATGACCCTTGAGTCTGCAGAACCCAAGGGAAAAGGGGATAGGTGGTAGCAAATGGTAAAACCAAGGTTGGGCCTTGCTGGAGGAGTTTTATTCAAAGCGAACTGTCAAGGGGGTCCCATAAATCACCCAACCGCGTAAGGAACGCAAATCAAGGAACATAACACCGGTATGACGGAAACTAGGGCGGCAAGAGTGGAACAAAACACCAGGCATAAGGCCGAGCCTTCCACCCTTTACCAAGTATATAGATGCATTAATTAAATAAGAGATATTGTGATATCCAAACATATCCATGTTCCAACATGGAACAACTTCAACTTCACCTGCAACTAGCAACGCTATAAGAAGGGCTGAGCAAAAGCGGTAACATAGCCAAACAACGGTTTGCTAGGAAAGGTGGGTTAGAGGCTTGACATGGCAATATGGGAGGCATGATATAACAAGTGGTAGGTAGCGCGGCATAGCAATAGAGCGAACAACTAGCAAGCAAAGATAGAAGTGATTTCGAGGGTATGGTCATCTTGCCTGAGATCCCACTAGGAAGAAGAACGAGTCCATGAAGAAGACAAACGGATGTAGTCGAACGAATCCTCACAACTCCGGAACGAAACCGAAGCTAACGAGAGAAGCAACCCGGAAAGAAACAAACAACATAGTAAACAACCACCACATACAGATGGCATGATGCACAAACAAGTATGATGCATGTCCGATTTAATGAGGCATGGCATGGCAAAGTGCATAAACAATACTACAAATTAAGTGGAGCTCATTATGCAACGAGTCGCATATTGACGAAACACCACATCAAATATTTAGTTCTTTCTCGTTTATGTACCCAACAATATTAAATGTTGTTAAACATGGCAAGGGGTGAAGTATAAAATGAGGCCGGAAATAACAAACAACAATTCCGGAAAATCCTCATGTGCATATAGCAATTTAATGCAAACACAATTTTAAACATTTTAAATGTTATCATGATGCGGATGACATATGCAAGGTTTAAGCAAATTATGAAAATGTTGACATGAAGGATGATATAGAGCATTTGGTCACCATGGCGGAACGAAAGGGTGCCACGGCAACATATCGGTATCGGTAACTCGATTGAGATACTGATGCAAAAGAGAAGTGCGCGGATGTGTGGAACACGCAAGAGATGGTGGGGTGCTCCCGGTAACCGGGTTCCCACGGGTCGACGGCATGGCAAACTAGGAGAAACGTGCAATGACAACTCGGAAACGGTGCAACCACAAGCATCTCATACAACACACATGCATTCGTTCACGGGCGTCGTTCTCGGCGGTATACCTTCGTAGCGTGCATTTTTAGAGCGGTCCAAAATCATCGAGGGAAGTAGTCGGTCATGGGTCGTCATGGGAAGTAGTGGTTCACGTCTCGAAGAGGAACTTGATGGACCCGAGGTCTCCGATGTAGTGGTACACATTTCGTAGACGAACTTGGCATTCCGGAGAGGGTATTTGCCGGATCCACAACACTGTGACCGTTCGTGGCAGGGGAACTTGGTGTTCACGGGTCTCCCAAAGACGTCGTGGTACTTGGCGTCCTTGGCGATTCCGGAGACGACGGTAGAGGTATTTGACGTGTCACCATGTAGTCGTACAGTTGTCGGAGAGGATCTTGGCGCATCCAAAGCGAAGCAACACAAAAGGGCCTTGGTTCTTGGTGGTCAACGAAGGGAGGCGGGCGGCGAAGCAGCAGCAACGTGCCGGCACTGTACAGCCACGACGCACACCATGGCCGTGAGGTGGAGGGGCCCTGGCACGAGACCAGCAGCGGGCCCGCGCGTGCAGGAAGGCGGTGAGGTCGACGGCTTGCCCAAGTCGCGGCGGAGCGACAGGAAAAGCGGTGGGTGAGGAAGCAGAGGGGAGGCATCGCGTGGAGGAGAGTCGACGGGGCGGCGCTCGCCGGAGTCGGGGCCGAAGGGAACGGATCGAGGGGCTCCTCCCCTGGCGAGGGAGCTGACGAGGCAGTGGCGCCGTGTAGACGAGGAGGCGGGCGAGGAGGTCCTGGCACGGCGGCGAGCTTGAGGTGGCTGACGACGGAGAGGTGCAGGCGCGAGCAGGAGGTTGGGCGCGCATGGAGAGGCTCGGGGTTGAGCTACTGGCGCTCGACGAAGACGGCGCAGAGGACGACGGATGCGGGCGCAGGTCTCGCTCCTCTCCCTGGCGAAGCAAGGAAGAAGGAGGGGATCGAGAGAGAGGGGCGCTGCGGGAGGGAGAGGGTGAGATCGAGAGGGGCGATCGAGCAGGGCTCTCCCTGGCTCGATGCATGCGTGTGTGGGTGGCGGCGGAGGGGAACGAGTGGGGTTGAGGGGTCGAGCGGCTAGGGTAAGGAGGGTTAGGTGGGCCGGCGCTGGTTTGTTAGGCCCAAGAGGCCGTCTGGGCTGCAAGGCTGCGCTCTCTCTCTCTCTCCCTCATATTTCTTTTTAATAGAAAAGAAATTAGAGAGAAGAAAAGAAAAGAGGGGTTAGGGAAAGGATTTGTGCAAGGGGCTATTTTCCCGGACTCATAAAAATGTGCTTGATCCCGAAAAAATAGAAGTGGGCACACATGTGAAGTTGAATTCAAACTCATTTGAATTTAATTCAAATTGGTTTGAACTAGGACGAGGTTCTAGGAGTGTCCAAAAAATGTTGAGAATCTTAGAAGATCCTCGATAACAGAGATGAGAATTATTGGCAAAGTTTGGGGAACAAACTTGAAATGGAAAAGGCATGGCGTTTATTATGCAAGTGTGTTATGGTTAATTACAAAAGAATGGAATATTTATTATAGCTCCCTAATATTGGGAGGATATGTTATAAAGAGAAGTCATCATATGAATTCCCTCGATTTAAATAGATCAAAAATCTATGCAATTTATTTAGTTGAGTTTAAAAAATTAAATGACATGATGGCATGATGACATGATGCAATGCAAAATAAATAGAGCAAGCAAAAAGAAACACACGGCGATCACGAAATATATGGAAGGCGTCTGGAGCGTCGGTCTCGGGGCGTTACACTGACGGTGGGGCCCGATTGTCATTGACTCAGTTTACCTAATCAGAACTAGTTAATCTAATTAAGTGATTAGGTTGATTAAACAGTGTTAATTAAGTTAATTAACTAATTAAGTAAATTTATTTATTTAATTCCTTTTCTTTTAAATGTTTCACAGGGGCAGGCCCCACTTGTCATTGGCCAGGGGGTCTTTTGTGGGCGCCGGTGCTAGCAGGTTACGGGCGCAGGGGCGCTGCGGGCGCGCGGGTGCTTTGCCCTGGAGGGCGCTATGGCCCGGCGCCGGCGGCCATGGCCGCAGCCGGAGCAGGGCGGCGCGGCGAGCGGGACAGCAGGCGGTTGCCGCGGGGAGGCTGGGCGAGGCGCGGGGATGGGGCGGGGCCAGCGGCAGAGGCGGGACGCTGCAGCGCCGCGTGGACGGCGCGGCGAGGCGCAGAGGGCAGCAGCAGGGGAACCGGGGCGCGGCGGCGGCAGCGGGGCGGCCACGCGCGTGCACAGTGCTACGCGGGGCGAGCAGGGAACGGTCAGCGCGAGCGCGCGCGCGGAGGCGCGGGACGCGGCCGACGCGTGCGGTGGAGGGCAGCAGCGGCATGGCGAGGCGGGCGCATCGTGGGTGCAGAGGCCGTGAGGCGCGGGCGTTGCGCGGGGAGTGCGCTGCCGCGGGGTGGAGGCCGCGGCTTCAGGGCAGCAGCAGGCGGGGCTTGGCAGCAACGAACGAGGCGAGCGCGAGGCGGCCACGGTGCCGCAGTGAGCGCGGCTGCGGGGGTGGTTGGAGACGCGCATGTGGGCGTGAGTACGGCGACAGGGGAAGAGAGAGGCCAGGGGTCCTCACCGTGGAGCTGTAGGGGACATGGCAGTGGGGCTCGGGGAGGAAGACGGGGACGACGGCGACGGCAAGTGATGGGGCCGACCGGTGAGCAGGAGGCCGGGGACGGGGCGGTGTCGGCGTGGTCCATGACGGCAGGGGCGGTCCGGGCGGCGAGGTGGTGCAGAGCACGGCGAGGAGGAGTCGAGGATGAATCGGTCCGGCGTGGACGGGTCCGAGCGGCGCCACGGGGAGACGGCGACGGCGTCGAGCGCCCCCGATCCCGATTTGGATCGAGGAGGGGCGGAGGGGGAGTGGGACGAGTGGGGTGGGCGTAGTGGGGTAGCGCGGTTAGGGTTTCGGGTGGAGTGGGGGGATAAGGAGGAGTGGGGTGGGCCTCCTGGTTGGCCTAGAGGCCAACTGGGCCGGGGTCGAGCGGGGGAGGGGGGTTTTCTCTTCTTCTTTTTTGCTTTCCTTTTATATTTTGTTTATTCTCTGTTCTTTTTTTGTTTTAATTTTATATTTTAAATACATTAGTTTTATAAAATACATTAGTTGTACCTAAATTAGTATGAACAAATATGCCACCACCACAATTAACTTGGCACCTAAAATAAATTAGTTTGTAATTGTTTATTATTTTAAATGCATTTAAATAATTGTTCTCGCTACGTTTTATTCATTTTAGAGTATTTAAACAATTTATAAAAGTGTGGTCTCTCCACCATAATTACCTATGCATTATTTGGCACAAACCAAACATTTTAGTTTTAATATTTGAAAACTTTAATTGTTTGACTTGATTTTGAATTTGAATTTTGAATCTTTTTTGAACTAACCCGAGATTAACTACAGTGACAGAGGTGGCGTGGCATCATTAACGAGGGATTACTGTAGCCTAATTATCCGGGCATCATAGGTGCCCCCCTCCACCATAATCCACCTCGATTATATCGTAGCGGTGCTTAGGCGAAGCCCTGTGTCGGTAGAACATCATCATCGTCACCACGCTGTCGTGCTGACGGAACTCTCCCTCAAAGCTCGGCTAGTTCGGAGTTCGAGGGACGTCATCGAGTTGAACGTGTGCAGAACTCGGAGGTGCCGTGCGTTCGGTACTTGATCGGTCGGATCGTGAAGACGTACGACTACATCAACCGCGTTGTGCTAACGCTTCCACTTTCGGTCTATGAGGGTACGTAGACAACACTCTCCCCTCTCGTTGCTATGCATCACCATGATCTTGCGTGTGCGTAAGAATTTTACTACGTTCCCCAACAGTGGCATCAGAGCCAGGTTTTATGCGTTGATGTTATATGCACGAGTAGAACACAAGTGAGTTGTGGGCGATATAAGTCATACTGCTTACCAGCATGTCATACTTTGGTTCGGCGGATTGTTGGATGAAGCGGCCCGGACCGACATTACGTGTACGCTTACGCGAGACTGGTTCTTCCGACGTGCTTTGCACAGAGGTGGCTGGCGGGTGTCAGTTTCTCCAACTTTAGTTGAACCGAGTGTGGCTACGCCCGGTCCTTGCGAAGGTTAAAACAGCACCAACTTGACAAACTATCGTTGTGGTTTTGATGCGTAGGTAAGAACGGTTCTTGCTAAGCCCAGTAGCAGCCACGTAAAACTTGCAACAACAAAGTAGAGGACGTCTAACTTGTTTTTGCAGGGCATGTTGTGATGTGATATGGTCAAGACATGATGCTAAATTTTATTGTATGAGATGATCATGTTTTGTAACCGAGTTATCGGCAACTGGCAGGAGCCATATGGTTGTCTCTTTATTGTATGCAATGCAATCGCCCTGTAATGCTTTACTTTATCACTAAGTGGTAGCGATAGTCGTAGAAGCATAAGATTGGCGAGACGACAACGATGCTACGATGGAGATCAAGGTGTCGCGCCGGTGACGATGGTGATCATGACGGTGCTTCGGAGATGGAGATCACAAGCACAAGATGATGATGGCCATAGCATATCACTTATATTGATTGCATGTGATGTTTATCTTTTATGCATCTTATCTTGCTTTGATTGACGGTAGCATTATAAGATGATCCCTCACTAAATTATCAAAGTATAAGTGTTCTCCCTGAGTATGCACCGTTGCGAAAGTTCTTCGTGCTGAGACACCACGTGATGATCGGGTGTGATAGGTTCTACGTTCAAATACAACGGGTGCAAAACAGTTGCACACGCGGAATACTCAGGTTAAGCTTGACGAGCCTAGCATATAACAGACATGGCCTCAGAACACGGAGACCGAAAGGTCGAGCGTGAATCATATAGTAGATATGATCAACATAGTGATGTTCACCGTTGAAACTACTCCATCTCACGTGATGATCGGGCATGGTTTAGTTGATATGGATCACGTGATCACTTAGAGGATTAGAGGGATGTCTATCTAAGTGGGAGTTCTTAAGTAATATGATTAATTGAACTTAAATTTATCATGAACTTAGTCCTGATAGTATTTTGCAAATTATGTTGTAGATCAATAGCTCGCATTGTTGCTTCCCTGTGTTTATTTTTGATATGTTCCTAGAGAAAAATTATGTTGAAAGATGTTAGTAGCAAAGATGGGATTGGATCCGTGATCTGAGGATTATCCTCATTGCTGCACAGAAGAATTATGTCCTTGATGCACCGCTAGGTGACAGACCTATTGCAGGAGCAGATGCAGACGTTATGAATGTTTGGCTAGCTCAATATGATGACTACTTGATAATTTAGTGCACCATGCTTAACGGCTTAGAATCGGGACTTCAAAGACGTTTTGAACGTCATGGACCATATGAGATGTTCCAGGAGTTGAAGTTAATATTTCAAGCAAATACCCGAGTTGAGAGATATGGAGTCTCCAACAAGTTCTATAGCTAAAAGATGGAGGAGAATAGCTCAAGCAGTGAGCATGTGCTCAGATTGTCTGGGTACTACAATCGCTTGAATCAAGTGGGAGTTAATCTTCTAGATAAAATAGTGATTGACAGAATTCTCTAGTCACCATCACCAAGTTAGTAGAACTTTGTGATGAACTATAGTATGCAAGGGATGACGAAAGTAATTCTCGAGCTCTTCGCGATGCTGAAATCGACGAAGGTAGAAATCAAGAAAGGGCATCAAGTGTTGATGGTTAACAAGACCACTAGTTTCAAGAAAAGGGCAAAGGGATAGAAGGGGAACTTCAAGAAGAACGGCAAGCAAGTTGCTGCTCAAGTGAAGAAGCCCAAGTCTGGACCTAAGCCTGAGACTAAGTGCTTCTACTTCAAAGAGACTGGTCACTGGAAGCAGAACTGCCCCAAGTATTTGGTGGATAAGAAGGATGGCAAAAGTGAACAAAGGTATATTTGATATACAGATTATTGATGTGTGTTTTACTAGTGTTCGTAGCAACCCCTCGGTATTTGATATTGGTTCAGTTGCTAAAGAGTAGTAACTTGAAACGGGAGTTGCATAATGAACAGAAACTAGTTAAGGATGAAGTGACGATGTGTATTGGAAGTGGTTCCAAGATTGATATGATCATCATCACACACTCCCTATACTTTCGGGATTAGTGTTGAAACTAAAGAAGTGTTATTTGGTGTTTGCGTTGAGCATGAATATGATTTGATCATGTTTATTGCAATACGGTTATTCATTTAAGTTAGAGAATAATTGTTGTTCTGTTTACATGAATAAAACCTTATATGGTTACACACCCAATGAAAATGGTTCGTTGGATCTCGATCATAGTGATACACATATTCATAATATTGAAGCCAAAAGATGCAAAGTTAATAATGATAGTGCAACTTATTTGTGGCACTGCCGTTTAGGTCATATTGGTGTAAAGAGCATTAAGAAACTCCATGCTGATGGGCTTTTGGAATCACTTGATTATGAATCACTTGATGCTTGCGAACCATGCCTTATGGGCAAGATAACTAAGACTCCGTTCTCCGGAACAATGGAGCGAGCAACTGACTTATTCGGAAATAATACATACTGATGTATGCGATCCGATGAGTGTTGAGGCTCGCGGCGGGTATCGTTATTTTCTGACCTTCACAGATGATTTGAGCAGATATGGGTATATCTACTTGATGAAACATAAGTCTGAAACATTTGAAAAGTTCAAAGAATTTCAGAGTGAAGTGGAAAATCATCGTGACAAGAAAATAAGGTTTCTACGATCTGATCGCGGAGACAAATATTTGAGTTACGAGTTTGGTCTTCAATTAAAACAATGTGGAATAGTTTCACAAATTCGTGCCACCTGGAACACCACAGCTTAATGGTGTGTCCGAACGTCATAACCGTACTTTATTGGATATAGTGCAATCTATGATGTTTCTTACCGATTTACCACTACAGTTTTGGGGTTATGCATTAGAGACAGCTGCATTCACGTAAAAAAGGGGCACCATCTAAATCCGTTTGAGACGACACCATATGAACTGTGGTTTGGCAAGAAACCAAAGTTGTCGTTTCTTAAAGTTTGGGGTTGCGATGCTTATGTGAAAAGTTTCATCTTGATAAGCTCAAACCCAAATCGGAAAAGTGCATCTTCATAGGATACCCAAAAGTTACTGTTGGGTACACCTTCTATCACAGATCCGAAGGCAAGATATTCGTTGCTAAGAATGGATCCTTTCTAAAGAAGGAGTTTATCTCGAAAGAAGTGAGTGGGAGGAAAGTAGAACTTGATGAGGTAACTGTACCTTCTCCCAAATTGGAAAGTAGTTCATCACTGAAATCAGTTCCAGTGATGCTTACACCAATTAGTGAGGAAGTTAATGATGATGATCATGAAGCTTCGGATCAAGTTACTACCAAACCTCGTAGGTCAACCAGAGTGAGATCCGCACCAGAGTGGTACGGTAATCCTGTTCTGGAGGTCATGTTACTTGACCATGACGAACCTACGAACTATGAGGAAGCGATGGTGAGCCCAGATTCCGCAAAATGGCTTGAGGCCATGAAATCTGAGATGGGATCCATGTATGAGAACAAAGTGTGGACTTTGGTTGACTTTCCCGATGATCGGCAAGCCATAGAAAATAAATGGATATTCAAGAGGAAGACGGACGCTGATAGTAGTGTTACTATCTACAAAGCTAGACTTGTCGAAAAAGGTTTTTGACAAAGTTCAAGGTGTTGACTACGATGAGATTTTCTCACTCGCAGCAATGCTTAAATCTGTCCGAATCATGTTAGCAATTGCCGCATTTTACGAAATCTGGCAAATGGATAAACAAAACTGCATTCCTTAATGGATTTATTAAAGAAGAGTTGTATATGATGCAACCAGAAGGTTTTGTCAATCCTAAAGGTGCTAACAAAATATGCAAGCTCCACCGATCCATCTATGGACTGGTGCAAGCATCTCGGAGTTGGAATATACGCTTTGATAAGTTGATCAAAGGATATAGTTTTATACAGACTTGCGGTGAAGCCTGTATTTACAAGAAAGTGAGTGGGAGCACTACAACATTTCTGATAAGTATATGTGAATAACATATTGTTGATCAAAAATAATGTAGAATTATTCTGCAAAGCATAAAGGAGTGTTTGAAAGGATTTTTTCAAAGAAATACCTCGGTGAAGCTGCTTACATATTGAGCATCAAGATCTATAGAGATAGATCAAAACGCTTGATAAGTTTTTTCAATGAGTACATACCTTGACAAGATTTTGAAGTAGTTCAAAATAGAACAGTCAAAGAAAGAGTTCTTGCCTGTGTTACAAGGTGTGAAATTGAGTCAGACTCAAAGCCCGACCACGGCAGAAGATAGAAAGAGAATGAAAGTCATTCCCTATGCCTTGGCCATAGGTTCTATAAAGTATGCCATGCTGTGTACCAGATCTATTGTATACCCTACACTGATTTTGGCAAGGGAGTACAATAGTGATCTAGGAGTAGATCACTGGACAGCGGTCAAAATTGTCCTTAGTGGAATAAGGATATGTTTCTCGATTATGGAGGTGACAAAAAGGTTCGTCGTAAAGGGTTACGTCGATGCAAATTTTGACACTGATCCAGATGACTCTAAGTCTCAATCTGGATACATATTGAAAGTGGGAGCAATTACCTAGAATAGCTCCGTGCAGAGCATTGTTGACATAGAAATTTGCAAAATACATACGGATCTGAATGTGGCAGACCCGTTGATTAAACTTCTCTCACAAGCAAAACATGATCACATCTTAGTACTCTTTGGGTGTTAATCACATAGCGATTTGAACTAGATTATTGACTCTAGTAAACCCTTTGGGTGTTGGTCACATGAAGATGTGAACTATGGGTGTTAATCACATGGTGATGTGAACTATTGGTATTAAATCACATGGTGATGTGAACTAGATTATTGACTCTAGTGCAAGTGGGAGACTGAAGAAAATATGCCCTATAGGCAATAATAAAGTTATTATTTATTTCCTTATATCATGATAAATGTTTATTATTCATGCTTGAATTGTATTAACCGGAAACATGATACATGTGTGAATACATAGACAAACAGAGTGTCACTAGTATGCCTCTACTTGACTAGCTCGTTAATCAAAGATGGTTATGTTTCCTAACCATGGACAAAGAGTTGTTATTTGATTAACGGGATCACATCATTAGGAGAATGATGTGATTGACTTGACCCATTCCGTTAGCTTAGCACTCGATCGTTTAGTATGTTGCTACTGCTTTCTTCATGACTTATACATGTTCCTATGACTATGAGATTATGCAACTCCTGTTTACCGGAGGAACACTCTGTGTGCTATCAAACGTCACAACGTAACTGGGTGATTATAAAGGTGCTCTACAGGTGCTTCCAAAGGTACTTGTTGGGTTGGCGTATTTCGAGATTATGATTTGTCACTCCGATTGTCGGAGAGGTATCTCTGGGCCCACTCAGTAATGCACATCACTATAAGCCTTGCAAGCATTGTAACTAATGAGTTAGTTGCGGGATGATGTATTACGGAACGAGTAAAGAGACTTGCCGGTAACGAGATTGAACTAGGTATTGAGATACCGACGATCGAATCTCGGGCAAGTAACATACCGATGACAAAGGGAACAACGTATGTTGTTATGCGGTTTGACCGATAAAGATCTTCGTAGAATACGTGGGAGCCAATATGAGCATCCAGGTTCCGCTATTGGTTATTGACCGGAGACGTGTCTCGGTCATGTCTACATTGTTCTCGAACCCGTAGGGTCCGCACGCTTAAAGTTCGATGACGGTTATATTATGAGTTTATGTGTTTTGATGTACCGAAGGTAGTTCGGAGTCCCGGATGAGATCGGGGACATGACGAGGAGTCTCGAAATGGTCGAGACATAAAGATCGATATATTGGACGACTATATTCGGACATCGGAAAGGTTCCGAGTGGTTCGCGTATTTTTCGGAGTACCGGGGAGTTACGGGAATACAGGGGAAGAAGTATATGGGTCTTATTGGGCTTTAGGGGAGAGGGAGAGGTAGGCCGCGCGCCCCCCATTGACTAGTCCGAATTGGACTAGGGGGAGGGGCGGTGCCCCTCCTTCCTTCTCTTCCCTCTTCCCTTTCCTTGACTCCTACTCCTACTACTTGGAAGGGGGGGAATTCTACTCCCGGTGGGAGTAGGACTCCTCCTAGGGCGCACCATAGAGAGGGCCGGCCCTCCCCCTCCTCTACTCCTTTATATACGGGGAGGGGGGCACCCCTTGGATACACAACAGTTGATCTCCTGATCTCTTAGCCGTGTGCGGTGCCCCCCTCCACCATAATCCACCTCGATTATATCGTAGCGGTGCTTAGGCGAAGCCCTGCGTCGGTAGAACATCATCATCGTCACCACGCCGTCGTGCTGACGGAACTCTCCCTCAAAGCTCGGCTGGATCGGAGTTCGAGGGACGTCACCGAGTTGAACGTGTGCAGAACTCGAAGGTGTCGTGCCTTCGGTACTTGATCGGTCGGATCGTGAAGACGTACGACTACATCAACCGCGTTGTGCTAACGCTTCCGCTTTCGATCTACGAGGGTACGTAGACAACACTCTTCCCTCTCATTGCTATGCATCACCATGATCTTGCGTGTGCGTAAGATTTTTTTTTGAAATTACTACGTTCCCCAACAGAAACTACTATCATCTACCAATTGATAAAAGGAGGCACAAATAAGAAGATGTCTTACCTTTAGAATAACAATACAGAAGACTGATTTGGGAACAATGTGTTTGACTCTCCAAAAATGATCACGTCCTCTATAATGAACATGTATATTAGGGCTATCAGGCTAGTGTTCCTCGAGGTTTATTAGCTCCGATATTCAACTCAAACTAGATTAGACACGCATTTGACATTTTAGAGAATTTGTTCGCAGTGGTTACGCATGTGTGTTCTCATTTTAATGACCTATTTCAAAATGGTTGCTAGTGTTTAACCTATTTCAAATGATTCAAGGGCTCAACAAACGACCACGACGGCTCGAGGACGTTGGACCATAGGGACACATGCATGAAGACACTCCGGGTTGTCAACGACAGGATCACATCGGCTCCTGTAGGGGAGCGGCGGCACCGACGTGTCGGTGATTCATTCTGGCGGCAGTAGTGGTTGCTAGGTAGTCCGAAGACCTTGATGTAATCTTTATTATGTTGGGGTGCTTTGTACTTTCGATGATATATGTGCATTTAGAGTCAATAGACTTTATTATGTTGGGACACTTTCTTTGTATGCCCGCAAAACATTGTAAAATACGATATATAAAAAACTCCCCTTGATATGTGCACAAAAGATTTTTGTGACACCTAAGATCAAAAGTATTCATGAAAATTTAAAATCAAATTACTCATAAATGGTGCATTGAATTATAATTCTCCCTTCGATCCATATTAATTATCACTGATCTAGTACAAACGTTCAAAACTAGATCTAGATACTCTAACTCAGTTAGAGGTTAGAGATAGATTCTAACCTTGAACTAACTCTAACCAAAGAGCTGTTTGGATGGTAGGGTTAGATTGACAATAAATATTCTTTCTTAATCATTTGACTACTTTGTACCCTGTTTGGATGGGAGGGGTAACTTTTTTTACTAATTTTTCTAGTGGGCTCAGGAGAACTAACTCAAATAAGCTCCTCTGGTGTGGGCTAGTTTTTTGGGTGGGTTAGATCCAACTAAACGAAACTAACCCATCATGTTTGAATACTTTTGGGTTATTTGAGCCCCAACTAACTAAAACTAACTCTAACTTCGGGATCCAAACAGGGTCATAGATATGTTCTGAAGAATACTTTTAAAAGCAACTTACAGTGACAAAAATCATGCTCAAAGTACAAACATGTTGGGACTAAATGGATGACATATTATCATTTTCTAGACCAATTTATTATCGGCTAATGTGCTCATGTACATGTGCCTTTTAGGGTAATGTTTATGCGTATGCATGAGTGTAACTAATCCACGAGTATCTTTTGGAGGAGCTTCCCATCGGACAGTCTCCATATTGTCGAAGCGTTCTAGCGCTGCCATGCACTCACTTCTCCCATTGAAAGGTTTTACTTCGGGGGTTTTCATTTTCCGAGTTTTTTTCCAGAATTTTGTTTTTTCTAGGTTTCTGTTTTTTGTTTCCTTTTTAGTTCAGCATGAAAGATAACCGTGTTTCATAAAAGTGAAGCACAATTGTACGTCACCCCGTGGAAGCATGAATTACATTTCTTGGAAGTACGATTTGGTATAAGTTTGAAAGCACAAGTTACTATTATTTGAAAGCACATATTTTCTTGGAAGAAAATGTCAAAAAATGCAAAGGTGAAAATGAGTCATGATTTGGACGCACAAATCAGATGATAAACATTTTGAAAAAACAAATCTACGAAAGGCACAGACAACCAACCATGTGTCCCCCGTGTTAGACTTTGTAACGTAGCCCAACTGTATAATCTGTATATTGTGTAACTTTATAAATATATGTGATAGGCCACCCCTAGAGGGTTGAGCCAGTTCCCACAAATCCTATGTTTAACATGGTATCAGCCTAAACCCTAGGTCCTACTCCACCTCAGCCGCCGCCGCCGCCGTGCCCCCAACCCTAGGGCCGCCGTCGCCGCAGCTGCCATGACCGCTTCCGCCTCTGGTTCCGCCAGCTCCGGGGCCCTCCCCGCCACGTTGGCCGCCCTTCTCAATCTCCCCGCCCACGCTGGTGCGTCGCCGAGGCCCCAATTCTTCGGCACCACCACCGTTGGCTCGATGTTCTCGGCTCCAATCCCGCCATCTCCCGCTACGTCGACGGTGGCGGCCTCCACCGCCGCGATGATGGCGCCACCCGCGGCCCTCGCTGGTTCGTCCCCGACACTCGCCATCCTGCCGGCGGCCTCGGGGGCCTCCGATGATCCGCTCGCGGGTGTGGCACCCGCAGCCCCTGCGGCGTCCGCTGTTGCTACCACCAACGCCGCCCGCCATGTTCTCCGGGCCTTTTCACTTCGACAACCTGATCACCACTCGTCTCACGCCGGACAACTATCTGTTTTGGCGTGCCAAGGTTCTACCGCTGCTCCGCAGCCGCTCCCTCCTTGGCTATGTCGATGGTTCCCTGTCGTGTCCGCCGCAGGTTATCCCCACTGTCCACGGCCCGGCCATCAACCCGGCGCACCGTGTGTGGGTGCAGCAAGACCAAGCGATCCTCTCCGCCATCCAGGGCTCCCTAGGAGACAGGGTCGCTGGCCTTTGCCTCTTTGCTGCCTCCTCCTTGGATGCGTGGACGACTCTGGAACATGCATTTGCCCAGACCTCCACCGCCCACTCGATGGCTCTTCGCAGCAAGCTCGATGACATCAAGAAACTGGACTCATCTGCCATAACATACTTCAACAAAATCAAGGTCTTGGCGGACACACTGACCTCTATTGGTCGACCGCTGAGTGATGAGGAGTTCGCCAGCTACGTTATCAAGGGTCTCGATGCCGAGTACGACAACCTTGCCGAGGCCGTCCACAACGCCAAGCCGCCGCTTCCTCCGCATGAGCTCTTCTCCCGTCTGCTCTTCACCGAGCAACGCATCGAAGCTCGCCGGTCCGTCACCACCATCGCCGACCAGCCAACGGCTTTTTGGGCCTCGCGTGGCCAGCGCCCACCTGCGCCCTCTTCGCCTGCCCGGATTGCCACCCCCCTGCGCCAACCTCGGGCGGGGGCCCCGTGCGGTGCCAGCTTTGCGGCCGTGAGAGGCACCTCGCCTCCAAGTTCCACAAACGATTTCAGCGGAGCTTCCTCGGCATCGGTGATGATGGCAAAGGCAATGAGCGCCAATTTGCCATGGCAGATTTTGGCCCTCCTGCTGCCCATGTTGCCGCCAAGGGTAAGGACACACACGTCGAACAAGGTTTTACGCCGTCATACCCGATTGATCCTGCATGGTATATGGACACCGGCGCCACGAATCATATGACGAACGAGCTCGCCAAGCTGTCCACTCACCAGCCCTACTATGGTCACGACAAGGTTCACACCGCCAACGGTGTAGGTATGCCCATCTCTCACATTGGTCAAGCATCTCTCTTAACTAGTCATCCATCTAGGCAGCCTCATCTTCGTAATATTTTACGGGTCCCCTCGGTGACTCTTAATTCGTTATCTGTTCCAAAACTCACTCTTGATAACAATGTCCTATGTGAATTTCACCCGTTTGATCTTTTTGTCAAGGACCGAGCCACCCGGGAAATTCTGCTTAGCGGCCGCCTGAGCCATGGCTTATACCGCTTGGAGGATCCATTCGCCCCGCGCGTCTTCAGCGGTGTTGGTGTGTCGCCATCCCAGTGGCACTCTCGCCTTGGTCACCCCGCCACTCCCATAGTTCGCCATATACTTCACCGTCACGAGCTGCCTATCGAGTCTAGCAATAAGGAGATGTCCGTGTGTGATGCCTGTCAACAAGGCAAGAGTCATCAGTTACCATTTATCTCCTCTACTCGGGAAGTAACGAGTCCTCTTGAGCTTCTGTGTTTCCGATGTGTGGGGTCCCGCACAAACATCTGTCAGTGGTCACAACTACTATGTTAGCTTTATTGATGCCTATAGTCGCTTTACCTGGCTTTATCTTCTTAAGCGCAAATCTGATGTGTTTGATATATTCATTCAGTTTCAAGTGCATGTTGAACGTCTTCTCAAGCATAAAATTATTCATGTTCAGTCCGATTGGGGGAGGGGGGTGAATATCGCAACCTCAACACTTTCTTTAATAAGCTTGGGATCTCTCATCGTTTATCATGTCCTCACACACATCAGCAGAATGGCGTTGTTGAGCGCAAACATCGACATGTAGTTGAGACCGGACTCACACTCCTGGCTCACGCCTCCGTACCGTTTCGCTTTTGGAGTGATGCCTTTGCTACTGCGTGTTTTCTTATTAACAGACTACCTACGCGTGTTCTGAATATGAAAACTCCTATTGAGCTTCTTTTACATGAAACTCCTGACTATACCTTCTTTAAGGTGTTCGGGTGTGCCTGTTGGCCTCATCTTCGTCCAGATAATCATAGAAAGCTTGAATTTCGGTCGAAAAAATGTGTGTTCCTGGGTTATAGTTCTCTCCATAAAGGCTACAAGTGCCTTCATGTGCCAACAAATCGTGTCTACATATCCCGTGATGTTGTCTTTGATGAGAACGTCTTCCCCTTCTCCGCCATGCCGCAGCAACCCACCACACCTCCATCTATGCATTCATCTCCTATTATGCTTGGCCAATTTGAAGATGTTGCATATTCGCCTGTGTTGTTACCTAATCATGGTGCAGGAATTGGACGCGGTGCTCGCTTGGAACTACTCCCTGATGCATCTCCTGAGACGCACGTCGATCGGCCGGTGCACGCACATGCACCGCCTCCCGCCTTCGACCCCGCCTCTGGAACCACGCCTGCCCATGCAACTGGGCCGGCGCCTGCGATGGCCTCCGTACCTGGGTCGGCCTTCGTCACGTCTGCTTCTGCGCGGCCCACGTCACCGATGGCCTCACCCGAGAGGCTCGAGCGGTCCTCATCACCGTCTCCATGCCCGGCTTCGCCTCCGTCATCGCCTACGTCGCCCGCCCGTACGTCTTTGCCACTCCTCTCACCAGGGTCGGCTGAGCCTCTCGTCGCCTCGCCTGGGCCCCCGTCGCCCGATCCTCCTTCACCGACGCCTCAAGGATCGGTGCCGCCTGCTCCTGTCATCGTTGCACCGCAACGTCCGCACACTCGCAGCCGTAGCGGTATTGTTCTTCCCAAACAGCGTCATGATGGAACTGTCACATACCTGGCTGCTTGCCTTGCTCATGCTGTTGCAGATCCCATCGCTGAACCACGCAGTCATGAGGCCACTATGAGTATTCCTCACTGGAGGGCTGCTATGGAGGAAGAGTACCACGCTCTTATGCATAATGAGATCTGGACACTGGTTCCTCCTCCACCTCGCGTCAACATCATTGATTCGAAGTGGGTTTTCAAAGTCAAGAGACATGCAGATGGATCTATTGAGCGCTACAAGGCGTGTCTTGTGGCCAAGGGGTTTAAACAGCGTCAGGGTCTGGACTATGAGGACACATTCAACCCCGTTGTTAAACCTACTACTATTCGGCTTCTCCTGTCTCTTGCAGTCTCTCATGGTTGGTCTCTTCGACAGCTCGATGTGCAGAATGCTTTTCTGCATGGCCTGCTTGAAGAGGAGGTTTACATGCGGCAGCCACCAGGGTTTGTTGATCACGCTCGGCCTCATCATCTCTGTCGTCTGACGAAGGCTCTCTATGAACTAAAGCAGGCGCCCCGTGCCTGGCATGCTTGCCTTGCTTCGGCCCTTCGTACTCATGGCTTCGTTCCGTAGACAGCTGACAGCTCGCTGTTCTTATTTCAGCGCCCCAGTGTGACTGTATATTTGCTTGTGTACGCGGATGATATCATTCTGGTCAGCTCCTCTGCAACGGCTGCTGACTCTCTTGTGACTGCACTTGGCAGAGATTTCGCGGTTAAGGATTTGGGACGGCTCCACTTCTTCCTGGGTATTGAAGTTGCGCATCAGTCTCGCGGCAGCTTAGCTCTCACCCAGAAGAAGTACTCCCTTGACCTCTTGCGCCGCGCTGGTATGCTCAAGTGTAAGCCATCCCCACACCAATGTCCTCCACTGACAAGCTCTCAGCTACTGCTGGTACGCTTCTGTCTCCTGCGGATGCACCGGAGTATCGGAGTATTGTTGGTGGCTTGCAGTATCTGACGATCACACGCCCTGATCTTTCTTTTGCGGTTAACAGGGTATGCCAGTATCTTCATTCACCTACTGATGTGCACTGGTCTGCTGTGAAGCGCATTCTTCGTTATGTGCGTCTCACTGTCTCCTATGGTCTTCATCTGCGACCCAGTTCCTCTGTCGTTCTATCTGCGTTTTCAGATGCTGATTGGGCTGGGTGTCCGGATGACAGGCGATCCACGGGGGATATGTTGTATTTTTGGGTCCTAATTTGATCGCCTGGAGTGCACGCAAGCAAGCCACTGTTTCTCGCAGCAGCACAGAAACCGAGTACAAAGTAGTTGCCAATGCGACTGCTGAGCTTATCTCGATCGAGTCTTTACTTCGAGAGCTGGGAATCTCCCAGTCACATCCTCCAGTTCTTTGGTGTGACAACATCGGTGCTACGTTTCTTTCGACAAACCCGGTGTTCCATGCACGAACCAAACGCATTGAAATTGACTATCATTTTGTGAGGGAACGTGTTGCACAGAAGCTACTACAGATCAAGTTTATCTCCTCGAAGGATCAACTTGCCGACATCTTCACCAAGCCTCTACCTTCTCTCATGTTCGAGGTCTGTAGGCGCAATCTCAACCTCCTAGATGCATCAGGAGTGAGTTGAGATTAAGGGAGGGTGTTAGATTTTGTAACGTAGCCCAATTGTGTAATCTGTATATTGTGTAACCTTATAAATATATGTGATAGGCCACCCCTAGAGGGTTGAGCCAGTTCCCACAAATCCTATGTTTAACACCCCGTGCGTGGGAAAAAATCCGTGCAAAATAATTTGTTTGCGACAAGTGTTGCACGGGTAGTGGGCGAAGATGGAAGTGACCTTTGTAACGTGCGAGACTTAGCAGGAGAACCACCTGGTTTTGGAGGGGGGAAAGGGTCTGATTTTTTTTTTGAGCGAAAAAAAAGGAAATGTCTGATTTTTTTACTTTTTGCAAAAGGAAAAGGAAAGGTCTGACAAGTCGATGGACATTCGAGCCTGTCTAGGCCCATACAGCCCACAACAACCACGGGCCAGCTCCGAATATTAAGCTCGACCTTGACCAGGCCCCGTCACTCCTCCTTCTTCCCCTTTCCCGTCGAGCCCCCGTCTGTCCGCTCCGCGACGCCGCGATTCCATCCTCGCCTCCGATCTCCAGCTTCCTCCCAGCCGACGAGATGGCCGAGGTGAGAGAACCTTCCAGGATCTCTTTCTCCCTCCCGGACGAATCTTCTGTAGTCTCACCCCGGAACATAGCGTAGGGTGCATTCATTTCTTCGATCTCACCGTGGTTAGAGTTGTCTCTTTGTCGCGTGGATCTGCGCCGTGGGGCGCCTATCTGCGCGTGATGTGTGTCGCGATAGATGTGTTCTTCATGGACCCTAGGTTCTTCTATTTCGCATTATGTTCGTTCTGGGTGATTGGTGGGGCTGGCTTCGTTCCATTTCGCGCGATTAGCGTCTTGCTGTATTGGGGAATTTACGGATTTTTCCTGGTAGATCGTATATCGTACTAGATCAATAGTGGGAACGTTGAATTCCCAAGATCTTTTTTTGAACATAAGGTGAATTCTCAGGATTGTCTGGTTCTGTAATGTGATCGGTGTGCGTCATCAGCGTTGAATTAGGGACGATAGACTCAGAAGTCAGAACCCACCTGCTCCGGCGGTGTTTTTCAGTGTTAGGCTGTTTTAAAGATAGCAGATGAATGTTATATGTCAATGTGATGGCCATTGGATGTTTAGTGTTTAGGAGATTCGTTGGATTGGTCTGGTTATTGTTCTCCTGTTATCTGCGGTACAACGAGAGTAGTATGTAGATAAAACATTCTACCACCACCGCATGTACTGAATCCGGATGTGCCATTTTACTTATATATACATGCCACCATCAGACTGAACTGCAAGATATGTTTGCTGTAAACTTTATCCATGTTTTACTTTAGGAAAACTCCACCGCCACGCAACGGTTACTGGTTGTCGGGTGTATTAGGGACAATAGACTCAGAACCTGCCTGATTGGGCTGTATTTCATTGTCATCCTGTTTTAAAAACAGCAGATGAGTGTTATATGTGATGGGCATTGGATGCTTAATGTTTAGGAGATTCGTTGGATTGGTCTGGTTCTTGTTCTCCTGTTATCTGCGGTACAACGAGAGTGGTGTTTACAAAAAGATTCTACCGCCACCGCATGTACCGGATTCAGATGTACCGTTTACTTATACATGCCACCATCTGACTTGAACTGCAAGATAGTTTGCTGGAAACTTTATCCATGTTTCACTCTAGAGAACTTCACCGCGATGGTTACTGTTTGTTGGGAAGTTTCACCAATAACCTTTTTTTAAGTTTCTGTCATTTTGAACCTTGTAACCATCTTCCAAAAATGTTGTCTCATCGACTATCATTGGTTACTTTTATTTCTGTTCTCCATTCTCCGTCCCGAGCTTACCGATATTATTTTGCTTGTTTACCAGATTGAGATTAAAACAGCACCTGCTGACTTCCGCTTTCCTACAACCAACCAAACTAGGCATTGTTTTACTCGCTATGTTGAGTTCCACAGGTATATATGGTGCAATAACTTTACAACTTACATGCGTTAAATATGGTCAACATTTCTTAACTATTTGAACTTTCATGAAACTAGGTGTGTGAGTGCCAAGGGGGATGAAGCTGCTGAATGTGAGAAATTTGCCAAGTACTACCGATCTCTTTGCCCAGCTGAATGGGTGAGTGGCTTTGCTCCCTGTGGCTATACCATTATCATTATCTTCAACTGCAAAGGCACTATATGTTGATGTTTGATTTTAAACAGCACAGTCTTAGTTTTCAGTAGATTTTAGAAGTTGAATTAAATGGTCCTTGTTTCCACTGCAATAGTCAATGCATAATGCGTGAACTTGCCAGAATAAGAAATATATTAAATGAATTACTACATCTAAGTCCAGACCATTGCTTCTCAATTTTCAAATCTATCTGAATCAAGTTAGTTATTTCTGCCAGTATATGCGTATGACTCTGTAGTGGTAGGAAGTAGCACATGAGTTTCTCTTTACTAGTAAATGTGCCCGTGCGTTGCAACAGGACAAAAATATCACAGTTTTACAGTTAAGTTAGTAGCTCAGACATCAAATCTCTTGATCAATGCTTAGCATGAATTTCTCTATACCATATATCTATTTTCCATCTAAGATGGCAGGCAACAGTACTCCCGTGATTCATTTTCTGTGATGCAACAAGAAATAGAGTAATGCTCTCATATTCAGATTGTTCAAAGGGCAATCAGCATGGAGTTCATCACTCAAAAAACAATCAGATAGTGAACGAGTATAATATTCTTAATAGTGAAGTTTTCGTTTCTCGTCTTGACTTAAATCGTCTGCTCATCTGGAAAAGCTAATTAGTGTATGTGTGAAGAAAATATTTTATTTGCAGCTATAAAAGATTTGGTGCTTCCTTAATGAAAACTCTATTGCGAACCTGCATTGCTTGACCAAGAAAGGAAAACATGAGAAACATGAGTTTCTTTTGGGATTTATCTCAGACATTTGCTTGGCAACTTGAACATACACATAGCCTTCTTTTGGTTCAAAACACAAGTAAACTCAAGTTTTGCATATCAAACTGCACCAATGGTACTGAATGTTTTAAAACCCGATGCCGAATAAAATAGTACATAGGCACCAAATTATAATGGGGTTGGTGTACAGATCATCAATGAGAACATACCAAGATAGTACATGGAAGGCAATGCATTGGGTATTACTGACCTTCTGAAACTGCAGTACGTACATCCTGAATTTCAAAACGTTGAGTAATTTGCTTGCTCCTGAGAAGATAAAACCGACATAAAACTGATTACCATCCTGCAATAATTAAAATCAAAAGTGTCAGGTCCCAGCTAATTACCATGCTAAAATGTAAAAAAAATTTAACTAAAACCCGAAAGCAACTGAAATCAGAATGTAACAACAGATAGTGTTATTATCCCATTCCAAGTTCAGCACCCAAGCATACCCCTTTTGGTCGGCCTCCCAACATCAAGGATAAGTAGTAGAAAGCAATGTTCAGAAGGGCTTAATTTTTCCATTATAGGCATGCAAATTAATCACCCTTCCGGTGAAAGGATCATCCCTTGGTGAACCTTGCCTTCCCTCCAGTAGGCTGGCAAAGCACAGTTTGTCAGCCAGGGCACACCACAAAAGTCTGACAGTGGCTGAACAGTCATTCCGTGATAAAAAAAAACATAGTAAGTTGGATTTTGTGATGGAAGAGAGATAATCAACAATTATATCATAATTCCATGAAGTCCACTTAACAGTGTTTAGGTTCGACTTTCAGATTAGTAACACACACACACACACACACACACACACACATTATGTTATGTCAAGAAGGTGTGAAGCAACACTAATGATCACATCTAAAGTGGTTCCCAAAAATCAAGAGTGGACATCTACGCTCATAGTCATAGTTACAGTAGTACTTTTTCACTGAATTAACATGCATTTGCGAAGAGATGCATCATCCATGTGGCCATTCTCTGCAACATAGATGTATATATTTAGTAAGCGTAATAGACCGAGTCCAATAGGCGAGAGACACTGCACCAAATCTATTTTCTTTCCGGGGAACACACTGCACTGAATCTAAATTGAACTCTTCTAAATTCATCTCGCCTTCACCGCAAAGCTTCAAAAGATAAAAAGGAATTAGCCAAACGTTGAAAAAGTCACTAAATATATGAGCTAGATGAGAATAAACAGATGAAGCATCAATGATCAATAATAAACACTTGGACAGGGAATGAACCACCCCTACTGAATTAGCTGAGGTGCAGCACCGTGACCTTGCAACAACAGCCCACGTGGAGGCGACCCGGCTTGCATTCCCGATCCACAACGGTTGTGGGCAGACGCTGCTCATACTGGAGGATTCTCCAATCGAATCCAGGCTTGGCAGTAGCACCTTTATGAATGTAACTCAACTGCTTGAATGTGTCGCTGGTGAATATATTTGTCAATGGAATTTGACATGTCAAGCAAAAACTTGATGTAGTTTCAGAAGATCCATTCCACATCCCAAGACCCGTGTACAAACAACAACAGATACTTCTCCAGTGAGAAACCGTCTCAATCTTTCTCTTCTCTCTTTCATTGTTTTCTAACCCTGAATGGAAATTACTCCAACCCAGTAGCAGCAGTAATTGCTTCAGACAAGAGATCACCAACACTGGAACTCACAAATACAACAGCAGGAGGTTTGAAGTACTGCTTACTCTTCATTATCTCAAAAATGTTCAGCTTCTTCTGCTTAGACTCCACCCAAATTACCACTTCTCTAATTGATTTGTTTGGTTTACCTAGGTTCCCACAAGAAATACCCCATGTATCAATCATGGTGTAAGACAGAGTTTGACAATTTCTGAATGTACTGTTGCTGAAAACATCATGATCTGTGGACATGAGAGCGTGCCAAAGATATACATGGCCTAATCTCTGAATCCTCTCTCTAGCAAGCAGTCCACTTCATCCAAAACAAACACAGAAACATCTGTAATTAAGGTCGACATTGTATGCAGAGACCGGGGCTTCCCTGCCGCTGGTTCCCCGTCCTCCGCGACCAACACCACCACAGCAGCCAGGCCGCCGAGCTGCGCTACACCCCGGTGCATCAGCACAGCAGCCCGCTGTCCGCCGCGGCGTTCGGATCGACCAAGGGCGGCGGCGCGGTCGACCATGACCTGCGGCGACGGGGAATTCCACCAAACTGGTGGTCCTGGACTCGGGGGAAAGGAGGGGAGGCGCTGGGGAGCTGGAGTCTTGAGAGAGGAAGGCGCACCCGTGGTGGTCGTCCGTGGTAGGGGCTGCCCGGGTGGCGGCGCAAAGGGCGGCGGCGGCGGCGCGGGAGGGAGTCGGGGTCGTAGGCATTCTGGTTTGTCTTCGCGGCACCATAGTAGCATGAGCGGGGGACCTGGCAACGGCCGCGGCGTCGGTGGCGGCGCGGGCGACGGGGGGAGGGTGGCGGGGTGCTGGAGGCTGGAGGTCATCGAGATGGGATCGGGAGGTAGGGTGATCTTTTTTACGCCGTCCATATACCGGTTCGGTTGACTTATATACGGACGGCGGGTTGAATACCCTAAATCACAGGGGCTATTTTGCAAAAACGCCACGACGGTGAACCCAACAGACTCAACCCGTGCTTTATTATTATTAGGGAAAGATTTGACTTTACTATTAACCTTTTAAAGTTATTTGGATACTCTAGCAGTAATAATATCTATAGCAGCAATTTGCAGACTGCATCTGCGGTCACAGTGAACAAAAGGAACTGCTAATGTAGAATAATTAGGATTCGACAAGCCTAAACCTGTTACTTCTCTTGCAAGTGAATTGACCTGATGAAATGAGTATATTTGTGAATCTGGAAAATGAAATACAAAGGGCGCATCAGAAGCCTTGTATTGCTTCCATTTGGGAAACTGGCAATGGCTTGGTTTATCATACAGCTACAACAATGCCGAACATTGTTTCTGAGACGCATATATTCACTATGCCTGCTCGAGTATTTCTTTTTGTTCTCCAACTGGCCGTTTCATATATTAGCCTTTCAAGGGTTGAAAATCAATGTTGAATTTTGCACTTTGCGCCGAGCAGTTCACCTATGCCTCAGTGCTTCAGTGATATTGGCCTGCTGGACCATATCTATGAATGTTTCAAGTCTCTTTGGTTCAGAGCAACTCCTTTGCAAATTCATGGAACTTATGTTGTTAACAGTAGCAACATTACCTTGTTTTCTTTAGTGTCATCAGCTTTTTTTGGTCTCACTGAATCAGGTTGAGAAGTGGAACGAGCAGAGGGAGAACGGGACATTTGCAGGGCCCCTCTAAATCATCTGTTTGAGAGTCTCCTCAATTGCTTTCGCGTCAGCGCTACTACTGTCTTCTGGCTTGGAATTTATGCTCCTGCCATGTAGTACTATTCTTCCAGCAAATCGCTGCAGAACAGCAAGTGATGCTTTTCTCTATGTTGCACTAATAATTCAGCATGCTTATATATTCTGTCATTGAGACATGCCTTTTCACATTTATTAAATGGATTATATTCTGAAATGAGGTTTCATTGCCCATTGCTTGACTAGCATGTCTGTCCTGGGATTTAGAATGGCTAGCTATATGGGGAACCAAATGGGGGCTATGTCGATAAGCGGCCAATATGCATCGTATAGATGCTCTGGAAAAGATGCCTTGCCTTGCATTTCATTTGACCTGCTGATATAACGACTTGGTTTTCTGTTTACAGAGCATAAACTGCTCATATTGGACAATCTAGTTTCTGCCGTATGATCGGTCATTCTATTTTTCCTCCCAGAGTTGAGCAAACAGTGATTGAAGCGAGCCTGAGAACTAGACCTGTTTGCTAGTTAATGTGAGTTCTGACCTCTGAATGGCTGGAGTAGCGTTCGTTCTGTATGCATGGTCGTGCACGTACCAAGACCCAGTGAGATGGGGCACAACATTATTAAGAATGCTACTGCACATGCCCATCATTGCAGGCCCAGTCATACGGTGCACAACATGAGTAAACGGCGACATGCACTGCAAGAGAAAAAAGCACAAGGAAACCGAAAAAAAATCCTTATAAAGCATGTAAGGAAACTACTTGTGTTTGACGAATGGATTGTCGAGTCGTATCAATATGCAGTGAACATGCTTGTGATTTAAGGCAGGACTTGGTTCTCTGTTTATAAAGCATAATGGTTTGTGTGGTACGATCAATCATACTCTACTAGATACTATTTTTATAAGACGTTTTAGGTTTACAGAGTGGTTCAGTAAACGGTAGACTGAGAGCTACTCTCTTCGTCCCGTAATGTAAGACCTTTTTTGATACTTGTGTAGTGTAAAAAACGTCCCGTAATGTAAAACGTTTTTTGACATTAGATCTGTTTGCTAGTTAATGTGAGTTTTGATGTCTGAATGGACCAAGGCATGCTTGCGTTCGTTCTGTATGCAACTATGCATGGTTGTGCCCGTCAGTACTAAGCCGGTCAGCTGCTGCGCATGCCCTTCATTACATTACAGGGCCCAGTCATACGATGCAGACCATACATAAACGGCGCTATCTACTGCACGTACAAGCGTGCGAATATGCCCGGCAAATTAAGACTGCTCTGACTTTCACGTGGACGCTGGACGCACATGTTATGCTGCACTCAACTTGTGATAATTAACCTGCACGTTTCAAGCTGCAACTGGACAATGCTATCTTAGTACTAGTTCATTCCACTTCCACATGCATTACAACATTAAGCTTGGTTATAGATAGAATCTGAGCTAGCCTATCTTGCTGAGACAACAAACAGCAACCGAGGAAGACAACAACTAAACAGCAACTGATCGGATCGGAAAGAAGAGCAATACAATACTAGCCAAGATGACTGAAATGCTGACATAAGATGGGACAGCAATTAAACTGGACACGCATTACAACATTAGGCTTACAAGTAAAATCTTGGCTAGCTGGCTTTATCTCGCGGACACAACAAACAACAACCTGAGCCAAGACAAAAACCTAACTAAACATCAACTCACCGGAAAGGTGAAGAGCAATACAATACTGGCTAGCCAAGATGGCTGAAGCGGTGACACGAGATGCCACAGAAACTTAAACACACGATCTTATTGGGCAAAGATACATAGCAGCGTCACGCGCAAACTCGATCTACTGCTAGATGTTGCAGTCACAAAAGCTCAAGAGGGATAGACGGGATGACGGGAGATGAGAGGGTTGGTATGGATGAGTATGGGATTGAATACTGGTAGAGGGGTGTTTGGCAGGGCAAAGTCTTGCAAGGTCAAGAACAACTGTCATACGAATGATAGCAAGAACTCGCCGGAAGACCACACCAACGATCGGTGACAGAGAAGAGAGGGAAGGCGAAGAGGTGGGGCGCAGAAGAGCTCAGGGAGGATAGAGCCGGCGGTCGATCACCGGGGCGTGCGGCATGCCCAGCTCTCCGACGGCCCCTCCTTGGACGACCCTGGACGCTTGAGCCTGGTCACGGAGGAGAGCACCGGGACGAAGACGAGGCTGGCATGGAGAGGGCCGCGGAGGCTCTGTGCCGGCATGGGGTTGGGCACCGTGGCGAGGCGCCCAGAGGGAGGAGCTACTGCGGTTTGCATGGCGACTACTGCTGAGAGTGGTGCGTTGCTGGGAAGGAGGAGGCTGGTAGCTAGCTGCCCGGGCTTTATGTAGCGGAAGGAAGGATAGGTAGAGTGGAGAGGAGGACCGGAGGACCGTGGCGTGGAGAGTGGAGAGGGCCGGAGAGGGGAGAGGTGGTACGGTGGACATAAATGGCCTGCGGGGGTGCAAAAGGGTGGTAGAGCACGGCGCGGCCGTGTGGTCCGAGCCGATCCCCGAAACGATGAAACATGGCTTTATGGACGCTGCAGCCGAGAGGTTAATTTGCTGCGCTGCATGTGCCGGCCGGCCGGTCGTCCATGCACATCTCCATTGCTGCGCCTGCCTGCCTGCCTGCGCATGTATGTTTGCTCGCTCGTCAATCAATCAATACGTGCACCGGCCATGCATCAGAGGGCGCAGAGCTTGATCAGAGACCATGCATGGCGCGGCTCACCACCGTGCATCACCATGGCACGCGAATGCGATGCGCCACCACCGGCGTCGGATCTCTTCGTACGACGCTCACGGCACGCACTAGACATGCATACTCACTGACATGTACTGATGTACACGCGCGCGCGGCTAAGCTAGCGACCGGTCGCTGTGGTGCATGTGACGGGATGGGGTCACGGCGATGATGGCGAGGCGAGCGAGATCGGGGAAGCGTCCTCTGGCCTGGACTCATCGCCGTCCTGGGCTTTGCACACGTCGGGCGGGGCGGGGCGGCGACGCACGCGGACGCCGGACGTGTTGCACCAACTCGGCGATGGCAACTTTAAATCCAGCGAGGAAGGAAGCGGTGGGGTGGGGGCTCCATGAATGCCCGGCGTTAAGCCGGAGGAATGGGCGTAGATGAGCGCCACCTACCGAGCTTTCCCGGCCGGGAGCGGCCCCTCTCTCCGCATTTAACTCCGCCTGCGCGTGCATGCATGCTGCGGGACTCCGTTTTCGTCATCTTGTGCGGGTTGTACTCATTGTCTGCTTCCGTGTAACACCAGTTATACGGAATAGTCACACCGTCACCCTCACTGCGGGACCGGCCTCGGGAGCCGCGCGTGCTCCGTCGCCCCGGCTGGCTGGTCTTCAGTGCCGGAGCTCCGGCAAAACGTAAATATGCCACGCACGTACAGTACACAGGCGGCATTAATAGGCTGCTCGAACATGGAGGGGTGCAAACTCTAGAGCATCTTGATTCAAAGGATTGCCATGGCAACTTTAGGGCTACTTTGATTAGGAATTTCACATGATTTTTGAAGGGTTAGGGCATCTCCAACACGGATCCTCAAATGGCTCGCGAGTGTTTGGACCGAGCTGTTTAGGCGCACTTTGCCATTCAACACAGATCCATGTTTGTCCACGAAGGCGTCCGCTTGTCCATTTTCCCGTAAACCGAAAGCAAACCCGCCGGAGCTTTGTGGGACTCTAGACATCCACAAGATCCATCAAAAGCCACCACATACCCCTCTTTCTGATGGAATATTAGGCAAGTTCATGATTAATTCCAGTAAATAATTCATGACTAGAAGAGATACTAGCATGCAATAATCTAGCAAACTAGAAGAACAGCAAGACATGCATAACAGCAGCAAACACGTAACAATAGCTGTAGAAACAGACATGAACAGAGGATGTTGGACGTACTGATCGTTAGCTATTATGGGTGCGACAGTGTTGATGACGATGTTGGCGACGATCTGCTGCTGACGGCGATGAATACGACGATGAGTAGCACCGCCCGACTTGGACGGAAGACGACCCGTGATGACGAATTTGAGCAGTCGCGCACAGCGCTTCCCAAAAACCTAATTCGTCCTCTCCCGGTGCAGGATCGCAAAGACGAACGGTTCCGGAGACCTGCTCTCCCACGCGCCGATGCACGCCGGCGTTTGGGATGGAGTAGACTACGATGGCGGCGCAAATTGTGAGATGAGGCAAAACCCTAGGTGTTTTTCGGTGTGTCTCTGGCCGCAGCCGGTAGCTGTATATATATTAGGACCAGAGGAGGTATTGTGTCGCGACCACAATCCCAAACCGACTCGGTTTCTAATTCGTATACTTACCGGACAAGAAATCAAAAACTTGTCTGCCAAGACATAAAAATAAAACGGCAAAAGGAAGCTGCGCTCCTGCAAGGAGACGGACCGGATTTCGGCGGACCATTCACGCGCATGTCGCATGTACGCGCCGCCTCGCCTCGCCTCGCCTCGCCACGGCCCGGCCCGGCCAGGCGAGGCGAGCGAGCGCGCGCGTGTGGTTTTCCCTTTCTCTTCTCACACACCACTTAGAGTGGTGGAGAGAACCCACTATATAAAGAGGTCCAACTCTTCTTCAACTTCCAAGGTGGGACTAAACTTAGCACCACCACTTGCCATTTTACACATGGGCTTTGAGATTTCAGAAATTGCTATGGGCCTAGCCCATTAATTCTAACAATCCCCCACCAGATCTCAAATACCCATTTAGAGATTTGCCTTCTCTCATCACTTGTTTAATATACCAGTGTTTCAGCAGAGACTGTTAAGTTGAACTTCTGCCTAGAACTTTAAGCTACATCCATTCACAACTTGACAATGGACTATGCCTTGAATTGCTAGTTTTGTGTGAACAGGTTTCACTCAAAGTCTTAACCAGTACCTGACCGCCAGTAGGCTACCCCGCGGTTTGGAGCTTATACGTCATACTCCCTGGTCTCTTCGTGAGCTTACTAGAGATCACCCAAATCTCATAGACTGCGACGTTTACAGTCAGAACTCATATAGGTGTGTTCTTTCAAGACTGCTCTGTAGGACAGCATCTTTGCTAATTATAGCCAATAGAACCACATTAAGGCATGTTGCCAACCTGCCTTACAGATCTGAGCCTTACAGCTCTGAGAGTTTTGCATCTTCACTTGGAGACGATCATAAGTTATTACTCTCCTCAGTTAACCAATAGCTTGTTCTTCCCAGATCCTAATTCACGGGATCTCCGATCACAAAGGTTGGGTTACTACTATGGTGTAACATCTATGGGTCTCATACCCATCTCCCTCGATGCAATATCTATCACATTTCGTGATAGTCCCTTTGTAAAGGGATCTGCCAGGTTTTCGTCTGTTTGTATATACGTAACAGTTATTACTCCGGAGTTTCTCAACTTCCTGACAGACTTCAAACGTCTTTTCACGTGTCTTGATGACTTTGCATTATCTTTAGAATTGTTCACTTTAGCGATAACCGTTTGGTTATCACAATTCATAAGAATAGCCGGTACAGGTTTTTCAACAACCGGCAAGTCCATCAAGAGCTCACGCAGCCATTCTGCCTCAACAGTAGCTGTGTCCAAAGCAGTTAATTCTGCTTCCATAGTTGACCTCGTCAATATGGTTTGCTTGCAAGACCTCCATGACACTGCGCCACCACCATGAGTAAATACATACCCACTTGTTGCGTAAAGTACATCAACATCGGAGATCCAATTTGAATCACTATATCCTTCTAGCACAGCAGGATGCCCTGAATAAGTAATTCCGTAACTTATAGTACCTCTCAGATAGCACAAGACCCTTTCTAGTGCATGCCAATGATCATCACCCGGGTTGGACATGAACCTACTCAGTTTGCTCACAGCAAAAGAGATATCTGGTCTTGTAGCGCTAGCTAAGTACATGAGTGAACCGACAATTTGAGAGTATCTTAATTGATCTCTTGTTTCTTTCTTGTTCTTTCTGAGTGTCACGCTGGGATCATAAGGTGTTGGAGAAGGCTTGCTATCCATAAAACCGAATCGGTTCAAGACCTTCTCAACATAGTGAGATTGCGTTAATGTAATCCCACTCTCATCCTTAATAAGTTTGATGTTTAGAATTACATCGGCTTCTCCCAGATCTTTCATGTCAAAACTTTTCGATAGAAAAGACTTGACCTCATTAATTGCATTAATGTTTGTACCAAAGATCAGTATGTCGTCCACATACAAACATAATATGACACTATTGCCCCCACCATGGCGATAGTAAACACACCTATCAGCCTCGTTAATGACAAATCCTGCAGAAGTCAGAGTTCTTCCAAACTTCTCATGCCATTGCTTAGGTGCCTGTTTCAGACCATACAAAGATTTTAACAACTTGCACACCTTTCTCTCTTCACCCTTTACCACAAACCCGTCAGGCTGATCCATATAGATCTCCTCTTCCAACTCTCCATTGAGAAAAGCTGTCTTTACATCCATTTGATGAATGATAAGACCATAAGAGGCAGCCAAGGAAAGTAACACTCGAATGGTGGTCATTCTAGCAACGGGTGAATAGGTGTCAAAATAATCTTCGCCTTCTTTCTGAGTGTAGCCCTTGGCCACTAGCCGCGCCTTGTACTTATCAATAGTACCATCAGGCTTCAGCTTCTTTTTGAACACCCACTTACAGCCCACAGGTTTACAACCATATGGTCTATCAGTTAGTTCCCAAGTTCCATTAGAAAGAATTGAGTCCATCTCATTATGAACAGCTTCTTTCCAATCATCTACATCCGGAGATGCATATGCTTCTGCAATCGTCTTGGGTGTGTCGTCCACAAGGTATACAATGAAATCATCACCAAAGGATTTTGCAATCCTTTGTCTCTTGTTCCTTCTAGGAACTTCATTGTTATCCTTCTCAAGGACTTCCTCATGTGATTGTTCGAAATATTCATCAGTTGTACTAGATTAAGGAATTATCTCAGAAGAAAATCTAGCAATGCTATGCATATCTTTCATAGGAAATATGTTCTCAAAAAATGTTGCATCACGAGATTCCATTATAGTATCAACATGCATATCAGGTACTTCAGATTTTACCACTAAAAACCTATAAGCAATGCTCCGTTGAGCATACCCTAGAAAGACACAATCCACTGTCTTTGGTCCAAGTTTGCGTTTCTTAGGAATAGGAATATTGACCTTTGCCAAACATCCCCAAGTGCGCAAATAAGAAAGTGATGGTTTTCTCCCAACCCACTCCTCATAAGGGGTTTTCTCTTTATTATTGTTGGGAACTCTATTCAGGACATGACATGAAGTCAATAGAGCCTCCCCCCACCATGCCTTAGATAAACTAGCAGTGTCTAACATGGCATTCACTAAGTCAGTCAATGTGCGGTTTTTCCTCTCGGCCACTCCATTTGATTGAGGTGAATAGGGAGGCGTCCTCTCATGAATAATACCATGTTCCTCACAAAATTCATCAAAAACTTTTGGAAAATACTCTCCACCACGATCGGACCTAAGACGCTTGATCTTTCTCTCTAGTTGATTTTCAACTTCAGCTTTATAGATTTTAAAGTAGTCTAATGCTTCATCTTTAGTTTGCAACAAATAAACATAGCAAAATCTAGTCGCATCATCAATCAAAGTCATGAAATATCTCTTTCCACCTTTTGTCAACACACCATTCATCTCACAAAGATCAGAATGTATGAGTTCTAGAGGTGCCAAGTTTCTCTCCTCGGCAGCCTTATGAGGCTTTCGAGGTTGCTTAGATTGCACACAACTATGGCACTTAGAACCTTTGGCAACTGTGAAGTTCGGAATTAAACTCATGCTGGATAGCCGAGACATTAAACCAAAATTAATATGACATAAACGAGAGTGCCAAATACTTGCATCATCATTAACACTAGCACAAATTTGGTTTATTGACTTATTGCAAAAAATCTGAAAGGGAAAAGCGGAACAAGCCTCCGCACTCATAGCCTTTTTCTATAAATTGTCCAAATCTTGACACGATTACTTTATTGGACTCTAAAACTACCTTAAATCCATCTCGACATAGAAGGGAGCCGCTAACTAGATTCTTGTTCATAGTAGGGACATGCTGCACGTTCCTTAGTTGCACGATCTTTCCCGAAGTAAACTTCAGATCCACCGTGCCAATGCCACGAACAGAAGCATGTGACCCATTCCCCATTAGGACGGAAGAATCCCTTGCGACCTGATAAGAAGTAAACAGGGAGATGTCAGCACACACATGAACGTTAGCACCCGAATCAATCCACCACGAAGATGATTGAAATACTGAAAGCACAATAGGTAAATTACCATACCCATCAGTATTGCTAGCGGTCACCATGTTGACAGTCTTGGAGCTTGTTTTCCCTCTGCGGTCTGCACGTTCAGGGCATTCCTTGGAAAAGTGTCCAGGCTTCCCACAGGCGTAGCACTCTAGCTCAGCCTTGTTGAACTTCTTCTTCTTGAAAGTAGTAGTCTTGGTAGGCTTGTTGAAAACAGGTTTGTTCTTCCCTTTGTTCTTGTTCTGTGGGTACCTCTGCACCATGTTACCAGTAGGCTGAACCTCACCTCCTTTTTCAGTGGTATCTTTAGCCCGAGCTTTTTCTTCAACATCAAGAGATGCAATCAGATTTTCAACTGATATCTCCTGTCTCTTATGCTTCAGAGTTGTGGCGAAATTCCTCCATGAAGGAGGCAACTTTGCAATCATGCACCCAGCCACGAATTTGTCGGGTAGAACACATTTAAGGAGTTCAAGTTCCTTCACAATGCACTGTATCTCATGAGCTTGTTCAACCACAGAACGGTTATTCACCATCTTGTAGTCATGAAAACTCTCCATGATGTACAGTTCACTGCCTGCATCTGTTGCACCGAATTTTGCATTCAGTGCATCCCACAGAATTTTTCCGTCGTTTATGTGCATGTACACATCACACAGACGGTCAGCAAGAACACTCAGAATGCATCCCACAAACATAGTATTGGCTTCCTGGAATTTTCTCCGATCTTCGTCGGTTATTCCCTCTGGAGCACCAACACTAGCGTGGAAAACTTTCAGAGCAGTAAGCCAGAGCGTGGTCTTCACCTGCCACCTCTTAAAGTGCACACCGGTAAACTTATCCGGCCTCAGTGCATCAGCAAATCCAGCCATAGTTAACTCAGGAAATTGCCTACAATTAGGTTTTTGGATTGATGAAATATTAGGCAAGTTCATGATTAATTCCAGTAAATAATTCATGACTATAAGAGATACTAGCATGCAATAATCTAGCAAACTAGAAGAACAGCAAGACATGCATAACAGCAGCAAACACGTAACAATAGCTGTAGAAACAGACATGAACAGAGGATGTTGGACGTACTGATCGTTAGCTATTATGGGTGCGACAGTGTTGATGACGATGTTGGCGACGATCTGCTGCTGACGGCGATGAATACGACGATGAGTAGCACCGCCCGACTTGGACGGAAGACGACCCGTGATGACGAATTTGAGCAGTCGCGCACAGCGCTTCCCAAAAACCTAATTCGTCCTCTCCCGGTGCAGGATCGCAAAGACGAACGGTTCCGGAGACCTGCTCTCCCACGCGCCGATGCACGCCGGCGTTTGGGATGGAGTAGACTACGATGGCGGCGCAAGTTGTGAGATGAGGCAAAACCCTAGGTGTTTTTCGGTGTGTCTCTGGCCGCAGCCGGTAGCTGTATATATATATTAGGACCAGAGGAGGTATTGTGTCGCGACCACAATCCCAAACCGACTCGGTTTCTAATTCGTATACTTACCGGACAAGAAATCAAAAACTTGTCTGCCAAGACATAAAAATAAAACGGCAAAAGGAAGCTGCGCTCCTGCAAGGAGACGGACCGGATTTCGGCGGACCATTCACGCGCATGTCGCATGTACGCGCCGCCTCGCCTCGCCTCGCCTCGCCTCGCCACGCCACGGCCCGGCCCGGCCCGGCCAGGCGAGGCGAGGCGAGCGAGCGCGCGCGTGTGGTTTTCCCTTTCTCTTCTCACACACCACTTAGAGTGGTGGAGAGAACCCACTATATAAAGAGGTCCAACTCTTCTTCAACTTCCAAGGTGGGACTAAACTTAGCACCACCACTTGCCATTTTACACATGGGCTTTGAGATTTCAGAAATTGCTATGGGCCTAGCCCATTAATTCTAACAATCCCCCACCAGATCTCAAATACCCATTTAGAGATTTGCCTTCTCTCATCACTTGTTTAATATACCAGTGTTTCAGCAGAGACTGTTAAGTTGAACTTCTGCCTAGAACTTTAAGCTACATCCATTCACAACTTGACAATGGACTATGCCTTGAATTGCTAGTTTTGTGTGAACAGGTTTCACTCAAAGTCTTAACCAGTACCTGACCGCCAGTAGGCTACCCCGCGGTTTGGAGCTTATACGTCATACTCCCTGGTCTCTTCGTGAGCTTACTAGAGATCACCCAAATCTCATAGACTGCGACGTTTACAGTCAGAACTCATATAGGTGTGTTCTTTCAAGACTGCTCTGTAGGACAGCATCTTTGCTAATTATAGCCAATAGAACCACGTTAAGGCATGTTGCCAACCTGCCTTACAGATCTGAGCCTTACAGCTCTGAGAGTTTTGCATCTTCACTTGGAGACGATCATTAGTTATTACTCTCCTCAGTTAACCAATAGCTTGTTCTTCCCAGATCCTAATTCACGGGATCTCCGATCACAAAGGTTGGGTTACTACTATGGTGTAACATCTATGGGTCTCATACCCATCTCCCTCGATGCAATATCTATCACATTTCGTGATAGTCCCTTTGTAAAGGGATCTGCCAGGTTTTTGTCTGTTTGTATATACGTAACAGTTATTACTCCGGAGTTTCTCAACTTCCTGACAGACTTCAAACGTCTCTTCACGTGTCTTGATGACTTTGCATTATCTTTAGAATTGTTCACTTTAGCGATAAACGTTTGGTTATCACAATTCATAAGAATAGCCGGTACAGGTTTTTCAACAACTGGCAAGTCCATCAAGAGCTCACGCAGCCATTCTGCCTCAACAGTAGCAGTGTCCAAAGCAGTTAATTCTGCTTCCATAGTTGACCTCGTCAATATGGTTTGCTTGCAAGACCTCCATGACACTGCGCCACCACCATGAGTAAATACATACCCACTTGTTGCGTAAAGTACATCAACATCGGAGATCCAATTTGAATCACTATATCCTTCTAGCACAGCAGGATGCCCTGAATAAGTAATTCCGTAACTCATAGTACCTCTCAGATAGCGCAAGACCCTTTCTAGTGCATGCCAATGATCATCACCCGGGTTGGACATGAACCTACTCAGTTTGCTCACAGCAAAAGAGATATCTGGTCTTGTAGCGCTAGCTAGGTACATGAGTGAACCGACAATTTGAGAGTATCTTAATTGATCTCTCGTTTCCTTCTTGTTCTTTCTGAGTGTCACGCTGGGATCATAAGGTGTTGGAGAAGGCTTGCTATCCATAAACCCGAATCGGTTCAAGACCTTCTCAACATAGTGAGATTGCGTTAATGTAATCCCACTCTCATCCTTAATAAGTTTGATTTAGAATTACATCGGCTTCTCCCAGATCTTTCATGTCAAAACTTTTTGATAGAAAAGACTTGACCTCATTAATTGCATTAATGTTTGTACCAAAGATCAGTATGTCGTCCACATACAAAGATAATATGACACTATTGCCCCCACCATGGCGATAGTAAACACACCTATCAGCCTCGTTAATGACAAATCCTGCAGAAGTCAGAGTTCTTTCAAACTTCTCATGCCATTGCTTAGGTGCCTGTTTCAGACCATACAAAGATTTTAACAACTTGCACACCTTTCTCTCTTCACCCTTTACCACAAACCCGTCAGGCTGATCCATATAGATCTCCTCTTCCAACTCTCCATTGAGAAAAGCTGTCTTTACATCCATTTGATGAATGATAAGACCATAAGAGGCAGCCAAGGAAAGTAACACTCGAATGGTGGTCATTCTAGCAACGGGTGAATAGGTGTCAAAATAATCTTCGCCTTCTTTCTGAGTGTAGCCCTTGGCCACTAGCCGCGCCTTGTACTTATCAATAGTACCATCAGGCTTCAGCTTCTTTTTGAACACCCACTTACAGCCCACAGGTTTACAACCATATGGTCTATCAGTTAGTTCCCAAGTTCCATTAGAAAGAATTGAGTCCATCTCATTATGAACAGCTTCTTTCCAATCATCTACATCCGGAGATGCATATGCTTCTGCAATCGTCTTGGGTGTGTCGTCCACAAGGTATACAATGAAATCATCACCAAAGGATTTTGCAATCCTTTGTCTCTTGTTCCTTCTAGGAACTTCATTGTTATCCTTCTCAAGGACTTCCTCATGTGATTGCTCGAAATATTCATCAGTTGTACTAGATTCAGGAATTATCTCAGAAGAAAATCTAGCAATGCTATGCATATCTTTCATAGGAAATATGTTCTCAAAAAATGTTGCATCACGAGATTCCATTATAGTATCAACATGCATATCAGGTACTTCAGATTTTACCACTAAAAACCTATAAGCAATGCTCCGTTGAGCATACCCTAGAAAGACACAATCCACTGTCTTTGGTCCAAGTTTGCGTTTCTTAGGAATAGGAATATTGACCTTTGCCAAACATCCCCAAGTGCGCAAATAAGAAAGTGATGGTTTTCTCCCAACCCACTCCTCATAAGGGGTTTTCTCTTTATTATTGTTGGGAACTCTATTCAGGACATGACATGAAGTCAATAGAGCCTCCCCCCACCATGCCTTAGATGAACCAGCAGTGTCTAACATGGCATTCACCAAGTCAGTCAATGTGCGGTTTTTCCTCTCGGCCACTCCATTTGATTGAGGTGAATAGGGAGGCGTCCTCTCATGAATAATACCATGTTCCTCACAAAATTCATCAAAAACTTTTGGAAAATACTCTCCACCACGATCGGACCTAAGACGCTTGATCTTTCTCTCTAGTTGATTTTCAACTTCAGCTTTATAGATTTTAAAGTAGTCTAATGCTTCATCTTTAGTTTGCAACAAATAAACATAGCAAAATCTAGTCGCATCATCAATCAAAGTCATGAAATATCTCTTTCCACCTTTTGTCAACACACCATTCATCTCACAAAGATCAGAATGTATGAGTTCTAGAGGTGCCAAGTTTCTCTCCTCGGCAGCCTTATGAGGCTTTCGAGGTTGCTTAGATTGCACACAACTATGGCACTTAGAACCTTTGGCAACTGTGAAGTTCGGAATTAAACTTATGCTGGATAGCCGAGACATTAAACCAAAATTAATATGACATAAACGAGAGTGCCAAATACTTGCATCATCATTAACACTAGCACAAATTTGGTTTATTGACTTATTGCAAAAATCTGAAAGAGAAAAGCGGAACAAGCCTCCGCACTCATAACCTTTTCCTATAAATTGTCCAAATCTTGACACGATTACTTTATTGGACTCTAAAACTACCTTAAATCCATCTCGACATAGAAGGGAGCCGCTAACTAGATTCTTGTTCATAGTAGGGACATGCTGCACGTTCCTTAGTTGCACGATCTTTCCCGAAGTAAACTTCAGATCCACCGTGCCAATGCCACGAACAGAAGCATGTGACCCATTCCCCATTAGGACGGAAGAATCCCTTGCGACCTGATAAGAAGTAAACAGGGAGATGTCAGCACACACATGAACGTTAGCACCCGAATCAATCCACCACGAAGATGATTGAAATACTGAAAGCACAATAGGTAAATTACCATACCCATCAGTATTGCTAGCGGTCACCATGTTGACAGTCTTGGAGCTTGTTTTCCCTCTGCGGTCTGCACGTTCAGGGCATTCCTTGGAAAAGTGTCCAGGCTTCCCACAGGCGTAGCACTCTAGCTCAGCCTTGTTGAACTTCTTCTTCTTGAAAGTAGTAGTCTTGGTAGGCTTGTTGAAAACAGGTTTGTTCTTCCCTTTGTTCTTGTTCTGTGGGTACCTCTGCACCATGTTACCAGTAGGCTGAACCTCACCTCCTTTTTCAGTGGTATCTTTAGCCCGAGCTTTTTCTTCAACATCAAGAGATGCAATCAGATTTTCAACTGATATCTCCTGTCTCTTATGCTTCAGAGTTGTGGCGAAATTCCTCCATGAAGGAGGCAACTTTGCAATCATGCACCCAGCCACGAATTTGTCGGGTAGAACACATTTAAGGAGTTCAAGTTCCTTCACAATGCACTGTATCTCATGAGCTTGTTCAACCACAGAACGGTTATTCACCATCTTGTAGTCATGAAAACTCTCCATGATGTACAGTTCACTGCCTGCATCTGTTGCACCGAATTTTGCATTCAGTGCATCCCACAGAATTTTTCCGTCGTTTATGTGCATGTACACATCACACAGACGGTCAGCAAGAACACTCAGAATGCATCCCACAAACATAGTATTGGCTTCCTGGAATTTTCTCCCATCTTCGTCGGTTATTCCCTCTGGAGCACCAACACTAGCGTGGAAAACTTTCAGAGCAGTAAGCCAGAGCGTGGTCTTCACCTGCCACCTCTTAAAGTGCACACCGGTAAACTTATCCGGCCTCAGTGCATCAGCAAATCCAGCCATAGTTAACTCAGGAAATTGCCTACAATTAGGTTTTTGGATTGATGGAATATTAGGCAAGTTCATGATTAATTCCAGTAAATAATTCATGACTAGAAGAGATACTAGCATGCAATAATCTAGCAAACTAGAAGAACAGCAAGACATGCATAACAGCAGCAAACACGTAACAATAGCTGTAGAAACAGACATGAACAGAGGATGTTGGACGTACTGATCGTTAGCTATTATGGGTGCGACAGTGTTGATGACGATGTTGGCGACGATCTGCTGCTGACGGCGATGAATACGACGATGAGTAGCACCGCCCGACTTGGACGGAAGACGACCCGTGATGACGAATTTGAGCAGTCGCGCACAGCGCTTCCCAAAAACCTAATTCGTCCTCTCCCGGTGCAGGATCGCAAAGACGAACGGTTCCGGAGACCTGCTCTCCCACGCGCCGATGCACGCCGGCGTTTGGGATGGAGTAGACTACGATGGCGGCGCAAGTTGTGAGATGAGGCAAAACCCTAGGTGTTTTTCGGTGTGTCTCTGGCCACAGCCGGTAGCTGTATATATATTAGGACCAGAGGAGGTATTGTGTCGCGACCACAATCGCAAACCGACTCGGTTTCTAATTCGTATACTTACCGGACAAGAAATCAAAAACTTGTCTGCCAAGACATAAAAATAAAACGGCAAAAGGAAGCTGCGCTCCTGCAAGGAGACGGACCGGATTTCGGCGGACCATTCACGCGCATGTCGCATGCTCGCCCCGCCCCGCCCCGGCCAGGCGAGGCGAGCGAGCGCGCGCGTGTGGTTTTCCCTTTCTCTTCTCACACACCACTTAGAGTGGTGGAGAGAACCCACTATATAAAGAGGTCCAACTCTTCTTCAACTTCCAAGGTGGGACTAAACTTAGCACCACCACTTGCCATTTTACACATGGGCTTTGAGATTTCAGAAATTGCTATGGGCCTAGCCCATTAATTCTAACACTCTCTTCTCCGTCTGGATGACGAAAGACCGTTGCTGACGGAAGAAAGGTGATTAGCATGCAAGAGTTTGAGGCTACTACCATGTTTAGTACGTATGGCGAAAACCACTAATCACATGTCTGCATGGTGTGTGTGTGTGTGTGTTTGGGGGGGGAGCACTAATGAAAACATGCTACCATTTGACGGAAGTTACACGACGTGTGCTAGGAGTACTAGTCATGTCCTAGTTGCCTTTCATGCGTTCGCGCTTTGCGGATGCTGCGGTGTTTGGTGGAGTTTTTTTAAGTTAATAGAGATAAATATTGAAGATATAGTGTTGGATGGCCGGCTTACCTATCCGTGCGTGGGGTCGGCGTTGTAGATGTCCTTAAAATCCTTTGATTCATAACATTGAATCTTATAGGATTTTTTCCTAAGAAATCATGGTACTTCATTTCATATGAGCATCCACTTCAATATTTTTTACAATCTCTTTGTTTTTCCGTGACATCAACATTTTATACTAGTCCTATAAAATTAAAATGGACATAAGAACGATAATCAGGGGTCAACCACGGCTCCATTTTCATTAACAAAAGAAACCAAACCCAACGGTGCAAGATCCCAACGTATACAGGTTCAGACTCAAAACCAAGAAAACAACAATATCACAATATATAGCAACCATCAGGGCACGCATGCCTCAGCTCACCGGCCAAAAAATACAACATGGATAACATCATCTTCTTGCGGGGTCTGCTTTAGATACTCAACTGCACTCCTGCCTACCATTTGGCATGGATGGTGAGCTATCTTAAAAACAATGAAAAAACTGCACTCCTCCCTCCATGTACAACATTTCTAACTGCAGCTCTCCAGGAAACAGAGTCAAACCAGCTCTTGCATTTAATCAGTCTGGTTCCATGGCAAAAGGTTCTTTCAGTCTCTTCCGCGGTAGGTTCCAAAAATTCAGCAATTGACCACTAGAGATCCTTGAATTGTTTTATTCAATCCCTAGTAGATAACAAGAGATTAGGCCTAACACCTATTTCAAAAAAACCCAGGTACATCTATTAAAGACCATTGAATTCCTACCCCCATAAAACTACAGATGTAATCACATATAAATGCAGAGATCTTTTTTCACAAAGCCATAGCTTGGCAACAGACTCAAAGTTATAGATAGAAATATCAAAAATATTTTCTACTTCGATCCAAATCATTCTAGCTACAAAACATTCAAAGAAAAGGTGGAACACTTGACTCAATCTCAGTATAGTGGATGCACTCGAGCGCTTTAGCTATTCCACATTTCTTAAGGTTGTCATAAGTCATGATATTATTTTGTGAAAACAACCAGAGGAAACCCCAGATCCTAGGTGGCACCTTGATACTTCAGACTCCCGACAAGAACACATGTTGCATTCCTCTAAAATTAAATACAACGAGTAAAACCCTTTAGATTCATATTGCCGGATTAAAGAATCTTCACAATCACTAAAGGAAGTGAGTTTCAGGATATTCACTAGATCAAGCAATTGAAGCCTAAGTAAGTTCCCAACCATCCCAAAGATCAGTAATTGTTTTGTTCTTCTCATAACTAAGTAGTATACGTCCTAAAATTCAGTGGCAAGAGTGGCATTGCCATACCTAGTATCTTCCTAGAATCTAATCAATCTACCATTATCAAGAAACCATCTGTAACCCACTCTAACAACCTGAAAAACCCACATAAAGCTCTTCCAGAATTGGAAGGGTGATTATCATGAGAGCAACAAATATTAATATTCCTAGTGTTATCTTTACTATCTACTATCTTCCTGCAAAGGGACCCCTCCCCATCCATGTATCCTTTCATCCAAGAACCCACTAAACATATGTCCATGTCCTGCAAATTAGGTATACCCATGCCGCCCTATTGCTTCTTCATATAGATAGAAAGCCAATTGGCAAGGTGAATCTTATGAGCACCTTCACTATCACTCCATACGCGGTTAGTCATATGAGAGTTAAATTAACCCAGATCCCTTTTAGGGAACTTAAAATAGTTAACAAATACAAAGGAACACTAGCTAAGTAAGATCTAATTAAAGTATTTTTTTCTAAGTAAGGGAGGAGCTTTCCTCTCCAACCCGCAATTTTAGCTAAAACTTTATCAAAGATCTTCTCTACTAAGCTTGTAAAAATGTAAAGGAATCCCTAGATACTTGATAGGGAATTCACCTAGTACACATTGAAAAATGTGTACAAAGGGATTCAACTCATTAGACTCCACGTTAATGGGAACTAAAGCACTCTTTATGATAGTTAATCCTCATCCCTGAAACTTGTTCAAAACAAATCGAAATCCATTTAAGGTTAAGTGCTACCCTACTATCATTCTCCAGGAAGAGTAGGGTATCATCTACATATTGGAGACACATGATCGCACCACTACTAACTAGATTACAACATAACCCCCTAATCAACCGTGCTTGAGAACCTTTGACCAACATCCTAGAGAAAACATCCACAACTTGATTAAAAAGGGGAGGGGACAGGGGATCCCCTTGTCTCAAACCTTTTCCAGTAAGGAAAAAAATCACTCTCCTCTCCATTCAACTTGACTCCAATAGACATTTTGGGTTAAACTTAATCCAACCCAACCATCTAGGCCCAAACCCTCTAAGAGGAAGCACCTCATAAAGCAAATCTGAGTAGCTTTTTCATAATCAATCTTAAAAACTAAACCTTGTTGACCAGAAGAGTACAACATGTACAATCTCATGGGCAGTAACCACCCTCTCAAGTATGTACATGCCTCTAATAAAGGTAGATTGGAATTCAGAGATCAATCTACCAATAAGAAGAGCTAACCTATTTGTAAGAACTTTAGCAAAGATCTTAAAACAACAATTTAATAAACTAATGGGCCTGAATTTATTCATAGTCCTAGACTCATTTTCTTTTGGTATCAAGGTAATCATGGCAAAGTTTAGTCTATATAGATCCAAATCATCATTGTACCAAGCATTGAACATCCTAATTAAGCCACTCTTAACTAGATCCCAATATACTTGGAAGAACAAGAAAGGGAGCCCATCAGAGCCAGGGGCCCCATCTGAGTAAGAACCCAAAATAGCATCCTTGATCTCTTCTTCAGACAATTTGGCTTCTAACATTATATTTTCTTCCTGAGTAACTTTCTTAGAACCCCTATTAAAATCCTCCCCAAGATTAATATTAGGTCTAGGCACCCATCTAAACAAAGATTTGTAATAGTCTACAACAATCTTGTGCATTCCTATGTTATCAAGGACCATCGACACCATCCAAAACACGTATAAGTTTCTTTCTTCTTCTCTAACTAGAAATATCCAGTATTTCTACCCCCCTTAAGAATTTCTCTGTCCCTAGACCACTTCCGAGATTCAATCTCTTCCACCCGCCAAACTTCATGAAGCTCTCTAAAAAATACTATTCATCCTATCTTTCTGATCATCAGAGAGTTCTTGAGATTCAACTTTAATATCTAAACTATCATATTCTATCATAAGCTCATTCTTATTTTTCCTAAGGAAAGCCTCTATATTCCCATTCCACACTTTAGCCAACCTCCTAAAGGTCCTATGTTGTCAAACATCAACATGTTTTTTTCAAGTGGGCATGCCCCTCTAATCATGTATTTTTCCTATTCCCGAGTTCCGAGAATCCTACAAATCAAAGAGGGCTTAGAGTAATAGAATCCATAGATTTTTTCTTATGTTGGTTTAATTTGTATGATTATATGGTATAGAATTTTCTCCTAAGAAAAATTGTTTCATAGGATAATTTTCATCCACCCAAACCTCGTGCCAATAATTTTTGGTTTTTGGTGCAATCAACTCAAACCTCTGGTGGGAACAAAATCTTGTAGCAGCGTGCATATCTTTTGCTCTTAAGTTTTTGCAATTTCGCAAATCAAAGTGGGCTCTAGTAGATTCTTCATACTCCTCCATACTTTAAAAGGACTATCAAAATTAAAAAAACGTGTTAAAAAAATTAACACACTATTCTATCCCTACAAATTATAGAGAGTCATGTAAAAACACCCACTTAGACTTCTTTTTTTAAAATGGAACCACTTAGACTTTAAATTTAGAGGTAGAGGGGCAAATATAGAGCCTCTCTATCTTGTGGTTTTGGGAGGTAGTAAATTTCAGCTCTCTATGCCCCATTTTAAGTGCGTCATCGACATTGTCAGCTCACATACGTCACCTTCAGGCGCTAGCTGAGGCCACATGGCTACCATGTTAACCCAGTGACCGATTTTCGGCCGCCTAGCGCCCCCTCCCCTCCACTGAGCTCCACGTGGTTGTCGACCTCCCCATCTGGCACCGTCACTGGCTCGATTGCGCGACCTCCTGCTCCACTGGGTGCAACTGGTTGGATGGGGCAAGTATATGAAGAGAAAATACTCCCTCCGTTTCTAACTATAAGCCTTTTTAGATATTTCAATACATACTACATATGGATGTATATAGATGTATTTTAGAATGTAGATTCACTCATTTTGCTCCATATGTAGTCCATATTGAAATCTCTAAAAAAGCTTATATTTAAGAACGGAGGGAGTATACCCCATTAACAGTGTCACATTAAAAAAAAGTGGACACTTTAGTTTAGAGAGTCTGATTTTTTTAGGACAATACAAATATGATGCTGGCATATACTCACCATTATGAACGCATATCTTCAATGAGTTGGTTCCACCACAAGTAACCTAACCATTTGATTTTGGAGGGCACTCGAAATACTCTATCTTTTTGAGAGTCTGCCCATTTGCTAGAGTTGCTCTGGTGCATTTTCTAGAAACAATACAAACACAAATGTTTGCGTACACTCATCCCTTATGACCGAAGGTAGTATCCACACTCTATTTTTGCGAGCACCTCTTAAAGACCGAGCCAACAAATTTTAAAATTGACAAAGTCACCACATCAAGAGGCTAAATTTAGTTACACATCAATCTGGGAGGGGATTAAAACCAGAAGCGTGAGATCTGAAATCGAACACATGTACACGTACGACCCCTTTGTTACTTCCGGTCGCGCACGTACGTCAGTGGATTGGATTCGATCGGTCGGCAGTGGCGGGATCGATCGATGGTTAATTGCGCATGGTGATGGCGGTGGAGGAGGTGAGCATGTGCGTCACGGTGGTGACCCACCTCTTGTACACGGCGTAGTCGTCGGCGCGGAGCTCCACCTTGCCCCTGCTCGTCCTCACCTCCACCGGGTACGTCGCGTCCTCCTCCCGGCTCGCCTTCTCCGGCGCGCACGGCCGGACGTCCTCCACCACGCCTGCCGACGTACCAAACGTGTTGAAAGAATTAAGAAAAGGGAAAGGGTGTTCGATCTTCATGCAACTCCTGGTATTTGCTTACATTCTTTGGCGTTGGAGAAGGCCTGCATGACCAAGTTCATCTTCTTGATCCGGAGGACGACCTTGCCGTTCCTGTCCGTGGCGGCGGACACCGTGTGCAGCTTCCACTTCCCTGCACGTACGGCAACCGGTCATGGCACGACATGCACGACGTACGTTGGGTAACTGATGCGACGTACGGCGGCCGGCTTACCGTCCGGCATAGCGACGAACAACTCGTCGCCCTTGGCCAGCGCCGCCTTGGACCTCGCGTAGTTGAAGTCGAAGTCCAGGTCGTCCTGCCACGGCGCCGTGCCACCCTGGTCCGCCCTCTCGCCCTGCCCATGCCCGCCGCTGCCCCCGCGCCTTCCTCGCAGCGCCGCCGCGCCGCGCAGTGCTGTCAATTCAACGCGCAAAGAAATGATCTCGTGATCTGAATTCTTTGGAACCATGTCACATCTCGAAACGTCTCCGGCCGGTCGAGAGGGCTTACAGGTGGCGGCGGCGGCGGTGAGCGTGATCACGTTGCTGGCGTCCGTGGCTGCCACGGCGGCGTTGACGGCCGCGGCGACCTGGTCCCGCGTGGCGCCCGCGGCCTCGGCCACCTTCGCGCACTGCGCCGCCACGAGCGCGGCCGCCGATGCCACCGCCGTCTCCCTCATCGACGCCGACGCCGAGCCGCGCGCCGCCGGCGCGGAGTTCTCCGCGGCGATGGCGGCGAGCACGGCCGCGACGCCCGCGACGGACACCGCGGCGTGGACCTCGGCCTTGTGCAGCCGCGCCTCCTCCTTGCGCTTCTGCTTCCGCTCCTTGACCCACTTCTTGAGCGAGATGCCGCTCCATGGCGCCGCCATCTTGCGCGGGAGCTGCGTCCACACGCACCAGGTTCAAATATTTAAGATCCAGCAAAATCATGGAAACATATCGTGTGCCATTTAAATCTCCTCGATCCGCGCGTTAATTGGAAATCAATCAACAAACCATTTGCTATCTGGCTTCTTCTACTGCACGATTCGTTCCATTTGCATCACGATCACGTTTCGTTTTTGCAAAGAGCAAATCGTGCTAATTAAACCTGCCGGCTCCTAAATCCTTTCACTCACCCATTTCTTCTTGTTGTCGTAGTCCAGCTCCGGGTGAATGGCCTTCTGCAGCCATATCCATGACTGAAAAAACACCGCCAAAAGGCACACAGTTAACACCATCAGGCTATACTAAAGCTTGCACATACACCATGAACATCCATGGTCGCATCAACTTTGTACCTTCAGATCTTCGTATTTCCATTGCGGCTGCGCCGCGCCACCGAAGCCGCTGTCGTCAACAACCAAGCTACGATCATTCCTCTGCAAAACCACCCGGCGCATCCATATCCTGAGTGTGATCTCCTGACAAAATGTTATTTGCTACAGTACACTGAAGTTACCTACACTTACCTGCAGCTGCGACAGGTCTCTCCTATCATCATCAAGCCCCATGACAGGGTGCTCCACCAGCGCCAGCGAGCGATCCTCCTCCTTCGGACCCGTCTGAAGAACCTGGATCGCCGAGCTGCACCACGCGCTCGACAGCAGGTCCATCGGCTCCTCCGACGGCGGCGGCTCTTCACGCACGATCGCCATCAGGCCTCTGTGATCCGGCTCCATGCCAGCAGCTAGTTCCACCAGAAGTTAGCAACTGATCAGAGATTTATACAGGACAGGGATGTGTTTTGATCTTTGGTGGTTGTGCAGGGGCAGCTTCCCACCTGCAGCCGAATAGAATGCCTTGGCAGGAACCAGATCCTCCATCAGTTCACTAGGATAGCTCCAACCACTTTAGTCCAACTTTTAGCTGTAAAAAAACTTAAACAAGACAGGTGTCACAGAGAGGCAGTGAGTTTAATACCCCCAAACACTGATTAAACAAGCGTGTTAGTGGGCTTTTGGGGGGAATAAGAGTGGGGTAAATCATTAGCTTCACCCATTCATGCTTTAGCTGCACACAAAGAAGATGGAATCAAAATGGGGGGCCTCAGAGCCTTTATCGTAGAAAAACATCGGCATAACCGTCCTTAAACATTCGGGGAGTCTTAGTACGCACTTTGGCGCTGGATTTCATACTTGAACCGATTTAAAAATTGGAACTATGCTGCAAAGAGGGGGTACTTAGGTTTTCCTGGGTCCAATGGTCCCATCTATTCTACTGATAATCAGAGGCTTCTGTGAGAGAACATGCCATGTTTGGAGATTGGGTTGCCACTGCTGCAGAAGAAAATTGGGAAAAGGCAGCAGGATGAGGGTGTCCTCCAGAAGATGCTACAGAACTTTCCTAGCATCATTGCCATGCGTGCAATACTGCAATGCTGGAGCAAAGACGTACACTGTATGGGTCACTGACCGTAGAGCTGCAGTGTCGTATCCCGTAGCGGCAGAACGCGAGAATCTAGTGGAATGTTCAGTGAACTGGGATTCAGTCTCTCATGCTGTAGCATAAATTCTGTTAACAAAATATGCAAGTCAGGATATTAGATATGAGCTAATTCTCACAGGAAGCCGGGGGAATATTACTATATATGGTGTAGAGCTGTAGATAGCCTTGAAATTCTTCAGTTCTGAAGTATCAGTGTACTATGGCGTCAATGTTGTTATATACTCCCTCTGTAAACTACTCCCTCCGTTCCTAAATACTTGTCTTTCTAGGCATTTCAAATGAATATCACATACGGATGTATGTAGACATATTTTAGAGTGTAGATTCACTCATTTTACTCCGTATGTAGTCACTTGTTGAAATGCCTAAACGCTCTTATATTAGTTTATGGAGGGACTAGTTTTGAGTTTTGAAGTCAATGAGTATTGACAACTCTTAACTCAGTGTGTGCTGGTTCAACAGAAAATCAGCATATCAAGCAGAAGGTGCTGATGCCCCCTGCAACCACTTGCTTGCAGCTACAGGGCCATAGCCTTTCCCATTTTGGAATAATGAGCTTTGGCACATAGCAGGAGGGAATTTCATTAACTGTTGAATCATTAGCCATCAGCTCCTCAAGAAGTTGCAGCATGGTTTGCAGTAGGAATAGTGCTTGCAGGTCATCCAAAACAGAGCTGCCATTGGTGAGGAATAGTTGAGCAACTCCCAACATCGCTTCTTCAAAAGGTGAGTAAGACTCCAGTGAGGGGCAGCAGTTTCTCATTGCTGGTTGGTGTAATAATCAACATCTTAAAGCAAATTTGGTGGCTTAAAGCTTAGATGTGGTGCATGCATCAGGTTAAATCATTTTTTCACTTATTGCCGCCCCCTAAAGAGCATTCCAGCTGAAGCCTCTTAACCATTGTTTATTCTAGCGTCATGTGTAGGCCTTCTAATCCTGTCTGCTGATCATTCACCTTTTGACAAAACTTGAGGGGGATTTTTATATCTCAAGGCAAGGGCCCTTTCGATCATGGGATATCGGTTTGATCGTCGAGCTTTACAACTATTTTTTTTAAATGTAAAGCTGGCTCTGCGGATTCTTGAAGGCTCCCGCAGAATTTTTTTAGGGGAAGCTAAAAATCATGTTAATTTGTCGGCATGGAGTTCTTGTCATGGCTTTTTAGTAGCTTTTGGGAAAGGGGGAATGGTTGCTGGACAATTTTCAGGGCATGTTCAGAATGTCTTCGGGAAAAAGAAAAGTTGCTAGATGGCTAAAACTTCACATTCAGCTGAGATCAGATCAGCCATTATTTTACCTGAGTTAAACACTTAATTGCCAATTTTTTGAGAAATTTATGAATCTTTGCATTTATATGTGTAAGCAGATTGCCTAGAACAGTCACCCTATAGTTTAGCAGCATCGCCTTGATGCCCAGTTTGCTGTAGGCCTTTGTGGCTGTCTATTCTTATGAGTTTTGGTTGGGCATTCTGTTTTTTTGTTGATTATACAGAGGAGCAAGTGATATGGAAATAACTCCATACTCGTCACATTAGATAGTAACAGTTGTTATAATAACCAAACCAAGAAAAATCAACCCCAGACTCAGAACTAAGCCATAGTGCCATACTCCAACTTCACTGGGGAGAACCCAATATATCAGAAACATTAGCTTCAAATTTCATTAAAAACTTTTGCAGGGGAAGAATTACATGACTTGTGTATTCCCTAGGGTCAGAACTGCAGAGAGATCAACACCCCTAAATATGGCTAAATATTGTAAATAACCAAGGAAGATACTTCTTCAGAACCTTGTTTGTGCAGTCTCTGCAATTCTCCAGTTGCTGAAATTTTGAAGCTAAACTATCTCTCCATCAATAATTTGGTGTCTCATCAGAACAATTTCCTTGACAAGATTCCTGTAAGTGAATGGCCGGACGGCCGCCCTCAGGAAGAGCCCTGGAGGGGGCTCGCGCTTCACTCTGACCAGCGCACTTCTGCTCCTTGCACTTTCTTGCTGTACCAGCTTCACCTCATCCTCCTCGGCCTGCTCCTGCTGCATAATCATTGTGTTTGAAGTTCTCATTTGCGATTCCATATCTTTCTGCTGTTGCATTTGCCGCTTATTATACTCGTATGATTTCTCAACCCTGTCCTTGACCAGTTTCTCCATTTTATCAGAACTTTTCATCGCTTTATCCCATTGCTCGTCCCAGTAGTCCTCATTCTCCTCACTACTTTCTATTATTTCATCTGCTTCCACCTCTTCACTGACGTCGACCACTTCCTCATCTTCATAATCGTCATCCTCAGTATCATCAATCACATCAACCTCCTCATCCTCAACCCAATCAATGACCTCACTTCCAGTCTCATCACCACCCTCATCGTCACTCTCATCAGGCGCATCACACCCAAGCTCCATCTCCTCTAGCTTCACTTTCCATTCCTTGGTGTACGGGTGGAGTAGCTCCATGGGATGGTTTGTGAGCAAGAACTCCAGACAGCGTGACTTGTCCGCCTCACTCAGCTTCGAGTATGCATTTACAACATCATCCACATAAGACTTCGGGCTTGCCTTCACAATCCTGCAAAGGCCACCAAAGTAGGTCGTCTGAATGACCCTGCCATCCTGCTCAAGGTCAAACAAGAACTGGTTCTCGGTTGAGGGATCAACCAACGGGCGGAGCCGGCTGAAGAATTCCTCCTGTGGCTCGAACCTCGACTGGTACAGTGGTCGCTTGACATATAGGATGTCAGGGCGCGTCCAGGCCGCGCAGCGCGTGATCAGCTCGCGTGTCGAGTTACCAAACCGGCCCATGAGGCTCCACTTATCCAGCCGCTGGTCCTTGCTGGCCTGGACGGCGACCTCGGCCGAGAGCGTCCACTGCTGCCATGGTGGCTCGTCGGGGCGCCACCTAGGGTGCCGCACGAAGACCCAGTAGTACCGGAAGCCAACGGCATCATCAAGCTCGTTGAGACGGTGGGAGAATTGGTTGGACATCTCGAACTGCTCGTTGCGGTCCCATTCGTCGTGGTCGGCCACCTCGGACATGAGGGAGACGCGGTCGTCGGAGAAGCGGCCGCGGATGGGCGGCCCCACGACGATGCCGCGCCAGGAGTAGGGTCCGAAGGCGCCGAACCTGTACCAATCGTGCGGGTGGCGGAGGCGCGGGTCGTCGGGCCCGTCCATGAAGCGGACGGAGCGGTCGTAGCCGAGGCCGATCATCTCGAGCTCCTCGTCGGTGAAGGCGTCGGCCTGGCCCGAGGCGGCGCGGCGCTTCCGGCGGTAGAAGGCGTTCTCGGAGAGGCGGCGGCTGCGGCGCTTGGCCTTGGACTTAGCCTCGCGCCGCACGTCGCCGCCGCCCTCGATGCGGCCGCCGGCGGGCTTCTTCTTGCTGCGCCCGGCGCGGGCCACGGTGGAGGGGGGCTCCGGAGGGGCCGGGGCCGGGGGCGGGCGCGGAGGCGGGGTCGGGGAGGAGGGGAAGGAATAGAGGGCGGGGTCGGAGGAGGAGGCATGGATGGCGGCGACGGAGCTGCGCTTGCGCCTGGGGCAGGCGAGGGGTGGGGAATCTGGGCGGAAGGGGGAAGAGGTGGCGAGGAGGAGGCGGTGGCCGGAGCAGTGGCGGCTGCGGTGGAGGAGGCGAGGGGATTGCGGGGGTTTGGGGTAGGGGAAGGGGGTGGCCACGCCGGTCGGCATGGCTGGCTGGGGCTTTGGGTTTTGGACCTGTCGGAGTTGGAGATTTTCTTACCTTCATTTTCCCCTCACTGTGCGAGATGGACTGGAAAGTTGGGCTTGAGCAGCCGATCTAGCCCACGAAGATTCGGCTTTACCACCAGATGGCCGGCCCATGAGCAGGTAAGGTCCCTACACAAAGGTGCTACTTTTTTTTGAGACAAAAACAAAGGTGCTACTTTTTCGTACAGTGGACAAGATAAAACTATGGATCATTTATTACTAGACTAGAAGGGTAACACTGGTTTCGCCGCGCCGTTCTTCACTCGTGGGATTAATTCTTTTATATCTAATAGATTATTGCAATCAATTTTTATTTTATTTTATCTGTGTTAGCTTGGGTTTTAATTATGTTATGGAGGTGTTTTTCTGTCCGTATATCGTCCGGGTTGCTCTCAGAGACAGTATTTGTTCGAGAAGAGAATGGAGCGGTTTGGTGCGTTTGTGGTGTGTTTACACATTGCGACCTTGGTGGTGGTTGTTTAAGCCTCTTGGGCGCTTCTATTCCAAGCTGAAACAGTAGAATTGTTGTTATAACGCTCGCAAGAGGAGCCCACGAAACTCTCACTTGCTCAGCTTGACTCTTTGCTCCTCTTGTGCATTTAATATTTTTTCAGTCTCCCAATTATTAGCTCAGAAAAGCGGTTATCTTTTTTTATTTGAAAAAGTTTGTTAAACTAAAAGGAGTTCAAGGATTATAAAAAATACAAATTCAAAAGCCATGAATTTTAGAAAATATTCATGAATTTAAAATATATTTATGGACTTAAAAATATTTGTAAATTAAATAAGTTTTCAGATTTGAAAAATGATCACAAAGAGTAAAAATGATCCTAAACCTTAAAAATATCTATGAATTTAGTAAATATTAGTGAACCCGTTTTTTTTGAAAGTTTGTATGTTTTTTAATACAAATTTTAATAAGAGCTCATGAATTGAAATGTAAAAATAGAAATAAAACTAAGTAGCACACACCCTTAGAGGTGGGGCCCGCGATCCGACAACCCTCAAAGCACCAGGATGCTTCAAATCATGAGAGCTTAGTATCCCTATAAATAGATGTTCTTCTATCTTGCTAAACTTTTTTAATAATCTAGATATATTATCAAAGTTCATGGAAAGTACAAAGCACATCAAACATAATAAAAATTACATCGAGATTCTGAGACCACCGAACTACCACTACCGCTACCAAAACGAGTTTGCCGGTGCACCGCTGTCGCCGCTACCCTACCGGAGACGGCTTGACCTTGTCGATGACAACCAAGAAGTCTTCATGGACGTGACCCTAAGCACCGACGTCCTGGAGCCATAGTCTTTGTCGTTGGACACTTGAATAGATTTGAAGAACCTGACACAAAATCTCGCCACACGATAAGAAACCCTAACCTCACTGTCCCAAGGAGACAACAATAGTATAAGCCGAAGCTCCGTCTATTACGTCCAAATGGACGAACTCAATGAGGATCGAAGCCCGGAAGACAAACTCAAAGAAGTGTTGGTGCAATATCTGCCTACCTTGTGTTTTGGAGATTGTTGGCAGAAACTGGTATTGACTAATTTGTTTGCTAGTGCATACAAAGAGAAACAGTCCATACAAAGCCGAAGAGAGTGTTGTCTCCGGTGCTAAGTTCGAGAAACTTCACCTAAGTATATCTGCGTTGCAGAGAAGAACGAGTTATATCTGATGAAGTTATATAGACGAGAGGTTTGATGTGAAGGAATTATCCCCTCAAACATTTACTGCTGAAGCGAAGCATATGTTTCGATATGGTCGTCCGAAGAAATTGACTGCAGCAAATGGAAGTCGAAGACAAAGTGAAGACGTAGTATTCATTTCGTTGTTCTTCTTCCACTTATTTGAGTCATAGGACCTCCGTACTATTAAGAGGGGTGTAGGTTCTCGAAGCTTAGATCCGCTGTGATGCTTAGCCAAAACCTATGAAAGTTGCGAGAGAAATCTCTTTGTGTTCCGAGCAAATACTTGCCAGCAAGAGACTGTGATCTTCTTCGCTGCGAGAGATTTGTCTCAGACCGAGGAGTTAGCATTACTTGCTCCGCAAGTAATATTACCGTTGTGCTCAAATCTGACCGTTGGACTCGTGTCGTTCCGCCTTTGGCTGCTCTCGATGTTCAATTTGGTCTTGTCCCATCAGGGAAGGCTACAACTATAAATAGCCACCCCGCTCCAACTTTGTCCGTTGGTTGCTCTGCTTAAGATTTCTGAGAAGATTGATTTGAGCAACCCCTCTCCGAGTGATTTGAGTTTAATATCCACCGAGAGAAAATTAAGAGCCCAAACTTAGATAGTGGTTTAGCATCATAGTGGTTCTGAGTTAGAGTTCTTGTACCTATTACTCTTGAGAGCTGTGCACTTTCTAGACGGATAGGTTTCTGCTCGAGTGTTGAGAGTTGTTGTCTTCACCGAGATAGATCTTCAACAACCAAGAGTGATTGTGGTTCGCGAAGGTCGACCGAAGGTTTGGAGATCGCCGACAAGGATCTACCACGAGTGAAATCAACTGGAGTCTGATCAGCTTCAAGTTGAAGGAGAATAGGGTGAAGAGAGTTTATCTTCCGTGTTAAGTCACAACCCCTCCAACCAGATGTAGCCCTTTGGCAGAAGGGTGAACTGGTCTACCAAATCTCTCTATCGCCATCGAGGACCACTGGTTCAATCTACTTTACTGCAATTCCTTCTGCAGTTGACATCCATGCTCTGTGTCGATAGTTTTTTTCCTGATCTTTATCATCTATCGTAGATTTACTCTCTTATATGCATTTTGTCATTCACATGAGTTAATCTTCGTATCTCATTTCCATTGCTTTTTCTTCGTTCTGTTTAGACATTATCATTTCATACCGTTAACCATCTTGCATATCTCTCACCACCCGCATCATGTTTTTGAAGGAAATATGCCCTAGAGGCAATAATAAAGTTGTTATTTTATATTTCCTTATTCATGATAAATGTTTATTATTATGCTAGAATTGTATTGATCGAAAACCTAAATACATGTGTGAATACATAGACAAACATTGTGTCCCTAGTGAGCCTCTACTTGACTAGCTCGTTGATCAAAGATGGTTAAGGTTTCCTAACCATGGACATGAGTTGTCATTTGATAACGGGATCACATCATTAGGAGAATGATGTGATCGACAAGACCCATCCGTTAGCTTAGCATATTGATCGTCCAGTTTTATTGCTATTGCTTTCTTCATGTCAAATACATATTCCTTCGACTATGAGATTATGCAACTCCCGGATACCGGAAGAATGCCTTGTGTGCTATCAAACGTCACAACATAACTGGGTGATTATAAAGATGCTCTGCAGGTATCTCCGAAGGTGTTTGTTGAGTTGGCATAGATCGAGATTAGGATTTGTCACTCCGAGTATCGGAGAGGTATCTCTGGGCTCTCTCGGTAATACACATCATAAGAAGCCTTGAAAGTCAAGTGACTAATGAGTTAGTTACAGGATGATGTATTACGGAACGAGTAAAGAAAGTTGCCGGTAACGAGATTGAACTAGGTATGAATATACCGACGATCGAATCTCGGGCAAGTAACATACCGACAGACAAAGGGAATAACGTATGTTGTCATAACGATTCGACCGATAAAGATCTTTGTAGAATATGTAGGAGCCAATATGAGCATCCAGTTTCCGCTATTGGTTATTGACTGGAGAGTTGTCTCGGTCATGTCTACATAGTTCTCGAACCCGTAGGATCCTCACGCTTAACATTCGATGACGATTTAGTATTATATGAGTTGTGTGATTTGGTGACCGAATGTTGTTCGGAGTCCCGGATGAGATCAAGGACATGACGAGGAGTCTTGAAATGGTCGAGAGGTAAAGATTGATATATAGGATGATAGTATTGGGACACCGGAAGTGTTCCGGAGTGTATCGGGTATTTATCGGAGTACCCGAGGGGTTACCGGAACCCCCGGGGAGAATATATGGGCCATATGGGCCATGAGAGGGGAGAACACCAGCCCACAAGGGGTGGTGCATGCCCCTAAGGCATGTGGCCAAATTGGAGAAGGAAAAGGGGGGCTTCGGCCCCCCTTCCTTTCTCTCTTCCCCCTTCCCCTTTCTTCTCCGGTGAAAAGGAAAGGGGGCGCCACTTGGGGAAACCCCAAGTAGGATTCGGATCCTACTTAGGGAGCCCCCTGGCTGTCTTCCCTCCCCTGCCACCTATATATATGTGGGGAAGGGGGCACCTAGAATGCACAACATCAATTGTTAGCCGTGTGCGGCAACCCTCTCCACAGTTTACACCCCCGGTCATATTCTCGTGGTGCTTAGGCGAAGCCCTGCGCGGATAACTTCACCATCACCGTCACCACGCCGTCGTACTGACGGAACTCATCTACTTCCTTGACATCTTGCTGGATCAAGAGGATGAGGGAAGTCATCGAGCTGAACGTGTGCAGAACTCGGAGGAGTCGTACGTTCGGTACTTGATCGGTCGGAGCTAGAAGAAGTTCGACTACATCAACCGCGTTGTCAAACGCTTCCGCTTTCGGTCTACGAGGGTACGCGGACATACTCCCCCCCTCGTTGCTATGCATCTCCATGGATAGATCATTGCGTGTGTGTAGAATTTTTTTTGTTTTCCATGCAACGTTTCCCAACAGTGGCATCCGAGCCAGGTCTATGCGTACATGATATGCATGAGTAGAACACAAAGAGTTGTGGGCGGTGATAGTCATACTGCTTACCACCAACGTCTTATTTTGATTCGGCGGTATTGTGGGATGAAGCGGCCTGGACCAACCTTACATGTTCACACACATGAGACCGGTTCCACCGACAGACATGCAACTAGTTTTGCATAAAGGTGGCTGGCGGGTGTCTGTTTCTCCTACTTTAGTTGAATAGAATTTGACTACGGCCTGTCCTTGAAGAAGGTTAAAACAACAAACTTGACGAAACACGGTTGTGGTTTTGATGCATAGGTAAGAACGGTTCTTGCTAGAAGCCCGTAGCAGCCATGTAAAACTTGCAACAACAAAGTAGAGGACGTCTAACTTGTTTTTGCAGGGCATGTTGTGTTGTGATATGGTCAAGACATGATGTGATATACATTATTGTATGAGATGATCATGTTTTGTAAAAGTTATTGGCAACCGACAGGAGCCTTATGGTTGTCTCTTTATTGTATGAAATGCAAACGCCATGTAATTGCTTTACTTTATCACTATGCGTTAGCAATAGTTGTAGAAGCAATAGTTGGCGAGACAACCACGACACAACGATGGAGATAAAGGTGTCGAGCCGGTGATGATGGAGATGATGACGATGCTTTGGAGATGGAGATCAAAAGCACAAGATGATGATGGCCATATCATGTCATATATTTTGATTGCATGTGATGTTTCTCTTTTATGCATCTTATTTTGCTTAGTACGGCGGTAGAATTATAAGATGATCCCTTAACTAAATTTCAAGGTATAAGTGTTCTTCCTGAGTATGCACCGTTGCGACAATTCGTCGTGTTGAGACACCACGTGATGATCGGGTGTGATAGACTGTACGTTCACATACAACGGGTGCAAGACAGTTTTGCACATGCGGAATACTCGGGTTAAACTTGATGAGCCTAGCATGTACAGACATGGCCTCGGAACATTAGAGACCGAAAGGTCGAACGTGAATCATATAGTAGATATGATCAACATAGAGATGTTCACCATTGATGACTACTCCATCTCACGTGATGATCGGACATGGTTTAGTTGATTTGGATCACGTATCATTTAGATGACTTGAGGGATGTCTATCTAAGTGGGACACTGGTACGCATCGGTGCTACACAAATGGTTTTTAATCCATTTCCGCGACATCATTTGGAACCGTTGCTAAGTGAGTGTGGGCGATAGGGGGGTCCTTCCCACACGACCCAGAAACCGTCGGGGATATGCCCTCCTGGCACACACGCTCGGCAAAATGAGGTCATGTGCGACCGGCGAGTGCTCAAATACGGAAATACATACAGGAGAGCTAAAAAATACAATTATACAGGCGAAATTGTTTCCGGTCGCAAGTACATCCCACACAGTCAGTCCCCACTAAACGTTTCCGTTCATATGTACATCCCACACAGTCGCTCCAAGGAAAACGTTCCCGTTCATAGGTACATCACACACAATTTTCCCGTTAAATCGTTTGTGATAGTGTTGCCATTGCACACGATATTAATAATTTTATCGTTTGCGTTATTGAATGCATCACACACGGTGCGTAGAAGAAACTGTGTGGCAAAGGCTGTCCATCACACATAATTTTTATGTGGTAAACGTTTGCGCAAGGTGGCCTAACGCAAACAGTTTTCAAGAGAAAGTCGTGTGTGCAGTGGAGATTAATCGCACACGTAGTGGATCTTAGAAACGTTTCTGATCTCCACGTATATCGTAGACGTTTCGCTTTCGCAAACCGTGTGTAGTGTAATCCCTAATTTAAAAATCACATGTTTTGAATTTGAAAGTAGGCAATCACTTATTTCATATCCAACCATGTTTATTACAAATATAGGTTCAACCACGAATGCATAATTCAATGCACGGGTACATATACTGAAGAACTACAGAAGCACCAAGTAAAGAATGATGAACCACAGTTGTACTAAAGACTGGAAAGAGAGAAGCGAAAGACATTCTGGTTGCTGGAGAAGGTGAAGAGAAATGCCCATATTGTGCCATCCTCCATGCGTAAAACGCGCACGACTCTAGGCCAACCCCTTGTGATGGCTGCCCATCCATCCTTCACTGTCTTCATTAGGACTTCTCGATGCTCATTGTAGTCTGGATGAGATACTTTAACCTTCATTGCGTGTCCACCAATCATGTACTTTGCGAGGTAATCTTGAGTGAACTGCTTCGGGAACCACTGGGAACGAAAAAGATTCAGACATTGTTGTCTAACAACTCATTATGGGCAGTAAAAAGAGAAGGCTGCAGAGTTTGTAGTTACCATCCTACAGCTCACTGTTGTGTTGGATTAGAGCATAAAAATAATTTGCTTGCCACCATTCATATCTTTTTGCTAATAATCCTTATCAGTTTCCTCACTTGATGCTTGTTCATCAATATCTCATTGCCCCATACGCAAAAAGGGTCGATGCGTGGATCCTTGCCAAGGGCATATGTACCTACAAGCATCAAGTCAATATTAGAAGCTAACTAGTGTCCAGGCCTGGATCTATATGCACTACATTATGGAACGACAGGGGGAGTACAAGCCGAGGGATGAAGCTAACCTCGGTGGAAAATGGTGGCCACTCCCATTGTTGTCCTGCATAAGTAGTGGAAAGGCATGATAAGTACAACAACCTCAACATCAAACGAATATAGCAAAGGTAAACAACATCATCTCCAAATGATAGCTTGAATGTGTTGGTTTCAGCATGCTGTTAAAGCAGATATAAAATGGAAGGCAATGTTACCGACAGCAGGCTTAACAGCATGAAATATTGTAATTCAAACTGGTATTGTTGAAAATGAATAGAACGTAGGTAATGCTTAAACATCATACTGGATAAATGTGTAAAACTGGAATAAAGGGCATGTGTTAACTACACCAGGAATAACTGAAACCAAATATAGCCGTTCAAACTGGTATTGATGTAGTCGAGCGGCACAGTTCCGACTTGCACAAAATGAACAACACATTGTGAATGACTGAAATAAACAAGGCATAAATGACCAGTATAACAACCAAATATAGCCATTGAAAACTGGACAGAGTCTCACTGCAACCAACCTATCAAGCAAATACAGATAAACAGGGCATATGCTTGAAAATTGGACAAATGCTCACTGCAACCAATGATGACCCACAAGTATTGCTGGAATTTTGTCTATTTTGGGCCTAGCCTAATAGCAGTTTCAAAAATTCCTAATAAATCCTAGAGGCCCACGCAGCCCATTCGTGCAAGGCAAGAGGTGGAACTAAAGTTTAGTCCCACATTGCTAGTTTAGAGGGATTTGGACCTCTTTATAAGGGAGGTTCTTTCCCCACTTGTATGAGCATGAGAACAAGAGGGACATCCACGCGCGCTCCTCCTCCGCCGCCCGCCTCGCCACACCACTCCTCGTCATGACGCGCCGCGGGTTGCGGGAATGAGCCGAGCCGATGTCTAAATTTTTGCCACGCATGACGGGTATACGAAAGGTCACGCGGAAGCTGAAACGTTTTTTCTGTAGTGGACACTAAATCCGAACGGCTCGCCTCTTTGGCTGAAGTCTGTTCGCTTCGTCTCCCTCGGTTGCTTCACCTCCCATCGTAGCCTGTTCGCCTCCTTCTCTTGTGCCTATATAAGAGAGGTCGCTCCTCTCCAGAGAGACACACCATAAGCTCCTCTTCCTCTCGCCACAAAGTTCCGAGCACTGCACTGCTGCTATGATCTTCCCCATCCTGACTTGCAGTGTGCACCGCAGGTCGGGACAGTAGGCCTCCGAAACTTCACCTTTTGAGTCCTGTACGGGAGAAGGGTGATAAGGTTTTTGGGGAGCGCTCAGCGCGACTACTAACTTCTTCGTCACGGACGCCCCGGACTTCGACGACGACTTCTTCCCTGACGTCGACAACCTCCTCGACGACATGGCCGGTGAGGACACCGACCCCAAGACTGGTGCATCTGCTCCCGTTCTGTACATTCTCATACTCTTTTTGTTAGAGGTTCTGTTACAACTTCTTGCTCTAGTGTCTGTTCTAGATGTGTTCTGTTCTAGTTCATATATACAGATGCTATTTACCTTCTCTCTGTCGATTTGCATGAGTTGTTTTATCTCTGCTATATTAGTCATGCTTTATCTAGTATTTCTATCAATAAAATCATTCGGTAAATTGCTCATATTTCCAACAATCCAAAATCCTTATTATAGGCAATTTACCCCGAGTGGTTTTGCTGCTTCCATGAGACCTCCTATGTTTGAGGGTATCCACGATAAGATGTGGCGCGTGAGAGCAGTCTTATGGTTTCAAACCATGAGTTGCTATGACGCCACTCTTGGCAACCTGAAGGAGAGCTTGATGCTCAACAGGCACAAGCTTTTCAGAAAATGGATACTCTGTTTAAGGCTGCTCTCTTGAGTGTTCTTGGTGAGAACATAGTTGATGCTTATGCGTCAGTTGATAATGGAAAAGATATGTGGGATGCACTCGAGGCCAAGTTTGGGGTCTCGGATGTTGGCACTGAGCTGTACATCATGGAGCAATTCTATGATTACAAGATGACTGAAGAGCGCTCCGTGGTTGAGCAAGCTCATGAGATACAGTCATTTGCTAGAGAACTTGAGCACTTCAGTTGTATGCTACCGGACAAGTTTGTTGCCGGAGGTATCATCACTAAGCTTCCTCCTTCGTGGAGGAACTTTGCTACCTTACTGAAGCATAAGAGACAGGAGTTTTCCGTCCCGGATCTCATTGGCACTCTTGATGTGGAAGAAAAGGCGAGAGCAAAGGACACACGTGCTCGAGGTATTGAGGGAGGATCTAGTGCCAATCTGGTACAGAAGAAGAACTCCCAGCCCCACAAGTTCAAGAACAAGGGCAAGTTTGATGGTAAAGCAAAGTTTGATGGGAAGAACAAGGCTGTGCAACACACGAACTTCAATAAGAAGAATGACAAGAAGAAAGGTGTTTGTCATGTGTGTGGGGATCCTGATCATTGGGCTCCTAGTTTCCCTAATCGCTATGACAAGCGTCATCCTAGGAAAGGCGGCAAGACCGCTAATGTTGTCATTGGAGACACTGACATGAAGGATGCTGGGTATGGTATATTTCCCACTATTCTTTCAGTATGTCATTCTCCTGATTGGTTGATTGACACGGGTGCTAATGTGCATGTATGCGGTGATATTTCCATGTTTTCGTCTTATCAGACCGCAGGGACTTCAACTGTGCTGATGGGCAACGGTTCAAGTGCTTCTGTTCGTGGTGTTGGTACGGTCGATCTGAAGTTTACTTCGGGGAAGATCATGCGGTTGAAGAACGTGCATTATGTCCCCTCCGTCAATAAAAATCTTGTTAGCGGATCTCTTATGTGTAGAGATGGCTACAAGCTTGTCTTTGAGTCAAATAAATTTGTAATATCCAAGTATGGAACCTTTGTTGGTAAAGGCTATGAGTCAGGAGGCCTGTTTCGTTTATCCTTATCAGACGTTTGCAATAAAGTTGTTAATCATATTTGCAACAATAGTGAATCAAATGTGTGGCATTCACGTCTTTGTCATGTTAACTTTGGTTGCATGTCGTGACTAGCCAAATTGAACTTAATCCCTAGTTTCACCACTGTCAAGGGGTCTAAGTGTCAAGTTTGTGTGCAAGCTAAGCAACCTCATAAGTCTGACACGACTGCGGAAACGAGAAATCTTGCACCACTAGAACTCATACATTCAGATCTATGTGAAATGAATGGTGTTTTGACAAAAGGTGGAAACAAATATTTCATGACGTTAATTGACGACTCCACTAGATACTGCCGTGTGTATCTTCTAAAATCTAAGGATGAGGCTTTGAACTTTTTCAAGATCTATAAAGCTGAAGTGGAAAACCAAATTGATCGAAAAATCAAGAGGCTTAGGTCCGACCGTGGTGGAGAGTATTTTTTCAATGAATTTGATGCTTTTTGTGTGGAACATGGTATAATCCATGAGAGGACGCCTCCCTATTCACCTCAGTCAAATGGGGTGTCCGAAAGAAAGAACCGTACTCTAATAGATTTGGTTAACGCCATGTTAGACACATCGGGTCTCTCTAAGGCATGGTGGGGGGAGGCGATATTGACTGCATGTCATGTCCTAAACCGAGTTCCCACAAAGAATAAAGAGATAAATCCATTCGAGGAATGGGAGAAGAAAAGATTAAAACTCTCTTATCTACGAACCTGGGGTTGTTTGGCGAAAGTCAATGTGCCAATTCCAAAGAAGCGCAAGCTTGGACCAAAGACCGTGGATTGTGTTTTCCCGGGATATGCTTTTCATAGCATTGGTTATAGATTCTTGGTTGTAAAATCTGATGTACCTGACATGCATGTTGGTACGATCATGGAGTCGAATGATGCGACTTTCTTTGAAGATATCTTTCCCATGAAGGATATGACTACCTCATCTAATCAGGAGATGCCTAGTTCATCGAATCAGGAACCAGTTAGAATTACCGAACCTGCCATTTCCATGGAACACTTTGAAAGTCCTGTGGAGGATAACAATGAAGTTCCTACTAGGAGCAAGAGACAGAGGACTGCAAAGTCCTTTGGTGATGATTTTCTTGTGTATCTCATAGATGATACTCCCAGTTCTATTTCAGAGGCCTATGCATCTGAAGATGCTGACTACTTGAAGGAAGCGGTTCGTAGCGAGATGGATTCCATCTTGGCTAATGAAACTTGAGAGATAACTGATCGTCCTTATGGGTGCGAACCTATAGGATGCAAATGGGTATTCAAGAAGAATCTTAGGCCTGATGGTACTATTGAAAAGTACAAGGCTCGGCTCGTGGCTAAGGGTTATACCCAAAAGGAAGGTGAAGACTTCTTTGATACTTACTCACATGTGGCTCGACTGACCACTATTCGAGTTCTACTTTCACTAGCTACCTCACATGGTCTTCTCGTTCATCAAATGGATGTTAAGACTGCTTTCCTAAATGGAGAGTTGGACGAGGAAATTTATATGGAACAACCAGATGGGTTTGTACTAGATGGTCAGGAAGGAAAAGTGTGCAAGTTGCTGAAGTCTTTATATGGACTCAAGCAAGCATCCAAACAGTGGCATGAGAAGTTTGAAAGTACTTTAACAGCTGCAGGATTTGTTGTAAACGAAGCTGACAAATGTGTGTACTATCGCCATGGTGGGGGCGAGGGAGTTATCCTTTGCTTGTATGTTGATGACATACTGATTTTCGGAACAAATCTGGATATTATTAAGGAGGTCAAGGATTTCCTATCTCACTGTTTTGAGATGAAGGATTTAGGAGTGGCTGATGTCATTCTGAACATCAAGTTGTTGAGAGACAATGATGGTGGGATTACATTGCTTCAATCTCACTATGTGGAAAAGATCTTGAGTCGCTTTGGATATAGTGACTGCAAGCCCTCTCCAACACCATATGATGCTAGCGTGCTGCTTCGAAAGAATCGAAAAATTGCTAGAGATCAATTGAAATATTCTCAGATTATTGTCTCGCTTATGTACTTAGCCAGTGCTACAAGACCTGACATCTCTTTTGCTGTTAGCAAACTGAGTCGGTTTGTCTCAAAACCAGGAGATGTGCATTAGAAAGCTCTAGAGAGAGTTTTGTGTTATTTGAAAGGCACTACGAATTATGGAATTCACTACACCGGGCACCCAAAGGTGCTTGAAGGGTATAGTGACTCAAATTGGATCTCAGATGCTGATGAGATAAAGGCCACGAGCGGATATGTATTCACTCATGGAGGTGGCGCTGTTTCTTGGAAGTCTTGCAAGCAGACCATCTTAACAAGGTCAACAATGGAAGCAGAACTCACAGCACTAGATACAGCTACGGTCGAAGCAGATTGGCTTCGTCGGCTCTTGAATGACTTGCCGGTTGTTGAGAAATCTGTACCAGGTATCCTTATGAACTGCGACAATCAAACTGTAATCACGAAAGTGAGCAGCTCAAAGGATAACATGAATTCATCAAGACACATTCAGAGAAGGTTAAAGTCTGTCAGGAAAATGAGAAACTCCGGAGTTATTGCATTGGATTATATCCGAACGTCTAAAAATCTGGTAGATCCTTTCACTAAGGGTCTATCACGTAATGTGATAGATAATGCATCGAGGGAGATGGGTATGTGACCCACAATATGAGTTGTTCATAGTAGTAACCTAGTCTATGTGATCGGAGATCCCGTGAATTAGATGTGGAAGACAAGCTGTTGGTCAACTGAGAGGAGAGTATCCTTACTATTAACAATACCACTCCATGAAGATGCAATACTCTCCTAATCTACATGGCAGGTTGATGTATATCTTAATGTGTTCTAAGTAGCTCATTGAAGCAGAGATGTCGTCCTGCAGAACATCTTTTGAAGAACGCACCTATATGAGTCTGATTGTTAAACGTCGCAATCTATGCGAGTAGGGTTCTCTCTAGTAAACTCATGAAAGGTCTCGAAGTATGACGCATAAGCTCCACCCGCGGGGAAGACCCACGGTAGCCACGTATCGGTCAAGGCTTTATGTGAAGCTAGATTCGCAGAAAACTTGCAGCTCGAGGCCCAGTCCACTGTTCAAGTTGCTTACTAGTGTAGCATAGAGTTCTAGGTGGAAGTTCAACTTAACAGTCTCCACTGCAGTACCGGTATATAAAACAGTGTTTTGGAACCAAAGGCAAATTTTGTGTGCCTCTGGGATCTGGTGGGGGATTGCTGGAATTTTGTCTATTTTGGGCCTAGCCCAATAGTAGTTTCAGAAATTCCTAATAAATCCTAGAGGCCCACGCAGCCCATTCGTGCAAGGCAAGAGGTGGAACTAAAGTTTAGTCCCACATTGCTAGTTTATAGGAGTTGGACCTCTTTATAAGGGAGGTTCTTTCCCCACTTGTATGAGCATGAGAACAAGAGGGAAATCCACGCACGCTCCTCCTCCGCCGCCCGCCTCGCCATGACACGCCTTGTCATGATGCGCCGCAGGTTGCGGGAATGAGTCGATGTGTAATTTTTTGCCACGCACGATGGGTATACGAAAGGTCGCGCGGAAGCTGAAACATTTTTTCTGTAGTGGACACTGAATTCGAACGGCTCGCCTCTTCGGCTGAAGTCTGTTCGCTTCGTCTCCTTCTGTTGCTTCACCTCCCGTCGCAGCCTGCTCGCCTCCTTCTCCTGTGCCTATATAAGAGAGGTCGCTCCTCTCCAGAGGGACACACCAGAAGCTCCTCTTCCTCTCGCCACAAAGTTCCGAGCACTGCGCTGCTGCTACGATCTTCCCCATCCCGACTTGCGGCGTGCACCGCAGGTAGGGACAGTAGGCCTCCGAAACCGCACCTTTTGAGTCATGTATGGGAGAAGGGTGATAAGGTTTTTGGGGAGCGCTCAGTGTGACTACTGACTTCTTCGTCACAGATGCCCCGGACTCCGACGACTACTTCCACGACGACGACTTCTTCCCTGACGTCGACAACCTCCTCGACGACATGGCTGGCGAGGACACCGACCCCAAGACTGGTGCATCTGCTCCCGTTCCGTACGTTCTCATACTCTTTCTGTTAGAGGTTCTGTTACAAATTCTTGCTGTAGTGTCTGTTCTAGATGTGTTCGGTTCTAATTCATATATACAGATGCTATTTACCTTCTCTCTGTCGATTTGCATGACTTGTTTTATCTCTGCTATATTAGTCATGCTTTATCTAGTATTTCTGTCAATAAAATCATTCGGTAAATTGCTCATATTTCCAACAAGTATAGGGGATCAATTGTAGCTCTTTTCGATAAGTAAGAGTGTCGAACCCAACGAGGAGCAGAAGGAAATGACAAGTAGTTTTCAGTAAGGTAATGTCTGCAAGTGCTAAAATTGTAAGTGAGTAGTTTGATAGCAAGGTAATTTGTAACGAGCAAGTGACGATAATTGTAACAAGTATGCAGCATGGTAGCCCAATCCTCTTGAGGCAAAGGACAGGCCAAAACAGTCTCTTATAATAATCAAAGCGTTCTTGACGGTACACAGGAATTTCATCTAGTCACTTTCATCATGTTGGTTTGATTTGCGTTCGCTACTTTCATGATTTGATATGTGGGTGGACCGGTGCTTAGGTGCTGTTCTTACTTGAACAAACCTCCTACTTATGATTAACCCTCCCGCAAGCATCCGCAACTACGAGAAAAGTATTAAGAATAAATTCTAATCATAGCATTAAACTCTAGGATCCAATCGGTCCCTTACGGAATAGTGCATAAACTGGGGTTTAAGTTTCTGTCACTCTCGCAACCCACCATCTATTTACTACTCCACAATGCATTCCCTTAGGCCCAAATATGGTGAGGTGTCATGTAGTCAACGTTCATATGACATCACTAAGGGAATCACAACATACATACCATCAAAATATCGAACACATATCAAATTCACATGATTACTTGCAAGATGATTTATCCCGTGACCTCAAGAACGAAAGTAACTACTCACAAACAATAAACATGCTCATGATCAGAGGGGTATTAATATGCATAATGGATCTGAACATATAATCTTCCACCAAATAAACCATATAGTAATCAACTACAAGATGTAATCAACACTACTAGTCACCCCCTAGCAACAATCTATAGTTCCGGTAACAAGATTGAATACAAGAGATGAACTAGGGTTTGAGATAAGATGGTGTTGGTGAAGATGTTGATGGAGATTGCCCTCCCCAAGATGGGAGAGTTGTTGGTGATGATGATGACGATGATTTCCCCCTCCGGGAGGGAAGTTCCCCTGGCAGAATCGCTCCGCCGAAGGGCAAAAGTGCTCCTGCCCAAGTTCCGCCTCGAGACAGCGGCGCTCCGTCCCGAAAGTCCTCTCCTTATTTTTTATAGGTCAAAATCACTTATATACTAAAAGATGGGCACCGGAGGTGGGCCGAGGAGGCCACAACCCACCAGGGCGTGCCAGGGGGCCTGGCGTGCCCACGTGGGTTGTGCCCACCTGGTGGCCCCCTCTGGTGTTTATTGGCTCCAGTATTTCTTAAATATTCCATAAAAATCCTCGTGGAGTTTCAGCTCATTTGGAGTTGTGCAGAATAGGTGGCCTGACGTAGCTTTTTCAGGTCCAGATTTCCAGTTGCCGGAATTCTCCCTCTTGGTGTGTACCTTGCAAATTATGAGAGAAAAGGATTAGAATTACCCCAAAAAGCATTATTATGGATAAAAACATTATAAATAATAGTAAGAAAACATGATGCAAAATGGACGTATCAACCAACCTAACAAGCAGATAAAGATGAACAAGGCATCTGCTTGATAACTCGACAAATGCTAAAAAAAGCAACCTAACAACCAAATACAGATAAACAAGGCATCTGCTTGATAACTGGACAAATGCTAAAAAAAGCAACCTAACAACCAAATATAGATAAACAAGGCATCTGCTTGATAACTGGACAAATGCTAAAAAAAGCAACCTAACAACCAAATATAGATAAACAAGGCATCTGCTTGATAACTGGACAAATGCTCACTGCAACCAAACTAAGAACCAAATACAGATAAACAAGGCATCTGCTCGACAACTGGAAAAATGCTCACTCCAACCAACCTAACAACCAAATACAGATAAACAAGGCATCTACTCACTATAAACAACCAAATATAGCCATTCGTGAAACTGAAGTGGACAATTCATACTTAAACATCACATAGACCTATTGAACAATACATTTTTGCATAACTAAAATAATTAAACACGGCATAGTTAAAGCACCGCACGACAAATGCTACTACAACAAAGGGTACAGGTTGGCAAGCTAGAGAAGGTAAGATTTGCTGATAGAATGTTGCCTCACATTTCATGGACGGGATCCTTCCAGTTGGAAGAGCACAAACCCATGGTGCGCTCTCTTATGTCACAGATGGGCTGTTTCACCTTGGAAGAACCTTCGTGGGTGCCCTCCTCATGGTCATGGTCGTGGTCGATGGGATCTGACTTGGCAATTGAGGATCCCAAGCCGCCGCCGTAGAACGTGTCCTTCAGAAATGACAAAATGGGCTCGATGGCGTGTAAAGCTCGCAAATCCTTGACCGCTTGGTGGAGGAGATCAGCGACAGGGCCGTCGAAGAGATCGACGGCGGTTGAACCAGAGGGGTTGGGGATGGACCACTTAACCTGTGACATGGCCCGCGTGAAGCCGTCGGTGTGGACGAGCTTGATGTCATAGCCAGCTTTCCCAAGATACAGTAATACGCTAGCCCGCTGACATGAAGCCTTCGACATGGCAACGTAGTCAACGTCTTCGCCGGCTTCTGCGGCAACGTGTTGCTCCGGGATCGACAGGTCGGGGCGAACGGTGGCCACCTCGCCAACGTCCGCCGGAGAGGCCATGATAAACCTCTTCTTGGCCGAACGCTCATCGGGCTCCCCGGGATACGTGGTCGAGCTTAGGCTGCGACATTCTGGAGCAGGGGATGTGGATCTGGCGGGGAGGGACACCGCTGGCCTCATCTAAAAACTCAGGGGAGTGGGGTGGCGGTATGGGAATCACTGGGTAACCTGAACTTTATTATCTAAGCTAGGAGGAACGGGCAGACCGGCAGGGGTTGGCGGTGGCCGTGAGCTAGGGTTTGAGGGGGGGGAGGGGCGGGTGGGGGACTGTGGAGGGGGCGGGGGGTTGGTGTTTGAGGATACTCCGCGACTACTGAAAATTTTAGTAATGGTGGGTGGAGATGGTGGTGGACGAGGGAGGGCGACGATTCAAATGCCTCGGCTACTACAATTTTACTATAAGGTCGGTGCTGGAGGAGTGTGGGCGACGGTTGAAGTACGGTGGCTACTAAAATTTGGGTAAAGGAATTGATGCGGGGCGGGAGTGCCCAAGATCGCGCACGGTCCAATAACAGTATGCGTGTATGATAATAAGGAAAAGTGGCGCGGATCCGCCGATTTTTGCAACGCTTAAGGCGGGTAGTTTGTTTTTATATTTCTAGCTAGCTGGTCTATCGCACACGGTTCGTCCTAATTTCCAAATAAACTTACACGCCTTTAGCTTGCACAGGTGGTGGTTTCACAGTGCACTTGCATCGCACACGGTTAAGCCAGTACCTCCACCCTTTGCTCGCGCTTGCACGGCCGTGGTGATTTCAGCGCACTTGCATCGCACACGGTTGAGCCAGTCCCTCCACCTTAATTTGGTCACGCTTGCGCAGGCGTGGTGATTCACATCGCACTTCTATCGCACACGGTTAAGATATTATACCCCGTGTTCGTTGAGTGCCATCAGAGTCTTTGCAGCAAAAAATAACGTTAGAGAGGGTCAAAAGATAGCCACACCAGCATGTGGCCCAAATATATATGAGTGAAAAGGGTGGTCTGTGATGTTCAAAATTCCAATGCACAACTTTGACCGCGCGGGCCCACGGTTGGGCGCGTCATTGAAGATTGATGAGAGGGGCCAGAAGTCAAGAACCACCTGGAAGTGGCCAAATATATGTATGAATATTGGGGATGTTTAAAACTTTAAATACACAATGCATAACTTTGGTGGCACCTGCCTCGCAAACCCGAAAGCACCCTAACAACCACCTAGCTAGGATATATATAATGACATAATGTCGTACCTAGCTAGGATGCTTGGCCCACCACCTCCCACTTCGTGTCAGCGGGGCGGGTGCACGTAATGATCGATACTTTGGTCATACATGCATGTCGCCATGACCTACCATAAGACGGACCAATAAATCTATCGTTTGGTCAAATGACAGTTGTTGTTGTCGATAAACCGCTTGGGCCAATAGATTGAACCATCATAAAAATCGCATGAGAGGGACTACAAAACCAGCACCTCTTGCATGCGGTCCAAAATGATCTACGTTGAGAAGGGGTGATGTGTGTTTTCAATATAGAATAATGTACAATTTAGATGTGGTGCCTACCTCTCCATACAACAACAACCATGAAGGCAAGGTAGTTAAGGACGAGATACACAAGGTTTGATGTAGGTCGAACCCAGCAATCCGAGCATCTGGGTGGGAATCCTGACAACGCATGAGCTCGAGCTTTGGTTGAGTGACATTTGACGGTGACCGGCCCTAACACGAACTAGGAGGAATCCATTCATGGCCAACACATACCCCTCATTATCGGTCAAAGGGATGATATATATACACTCGGGGAGCCCACAGATATGTCTATCGTCACAAAAAACCGCACAAGGGAGACGTGGTCGATCAGAAGACCCCGTATACACTGCATGCGGCCCAAAAATATGTATGGGTATGATGGTGTACGATGTGTTTAAATCCCAAAAGCACAACTTCGATGGGCCACAAACTACATTACAAACCGAACACCGTACCCGACTCCAAGCCTGGTTCAATATGTATGATGTCAGTTTCCCAACTTCGAGGCAGCGGCGGCGGGGGGGGGGGGGGGGGGTCGTCCCACGCATGTGCTCAAACTTTATTTTGTCTAGCATGGGACACATCTATATATATCTATCTATACATCTATACACCTATATAGTGTGCGAATAACTTTGAAAGTTGGTTGTTGGATGAAGCCAATCCGACAGTACAGAGATGGCAAATCCGAGCACTACTGGCCGTTGGATATCATCTACATTCCACCAGGTTTTGCCACATGTACAATCTATAAGACTGCATGGTTGAACTTAAGCATAATGCACAAACCTCAAAACACAAGCACTTCTCCTTTGTTCTCTAGAATCTTCCATATCTTAATTGCCCAAACTTTTTTTTCTAAATGAATTGTCACTTTTTGTGATAAGAATTGCCTCCTTGCCTTTAAGGCGTTTCACGCTAGTCACGACCTACTCCCTCCTATCACACACATTTGTGCTTTTAGAAACTGTGTGGGATATTTTACATGGCTGGTGTGTCGCCGCTAGCCTTCAATGAGCACTAACACTGGTAGCGGAAAAACGATGGGAGAAGAGGCGGGTAACCGATGAGAGGAGTGGCGAGAAACGGTAGCCTGTTTTGAATGAAAACCTAGTAGAGAAGGAAGCATGAACTACACTACGCATGCGCACAGTGCTTACCCATGTACTGCATGTGCTGTCGAAAGGGCTCAGGGTTGCCATTCAATCTAGGAGCATCCAACGGTGCACACATACGATCTGTGGGGTTTGGGTTCTAGCCAATCAGAACGCACGACTCAGATCGCGCTCGCAGCGGTGGGGGGGGGAGAATATCATACAGAAACCAACATTCAGTGGAAACCGGTGAAAATCACGAGAAAAAGATGTTTTGAAGTTTCAAAAAAATTTGAAAAAAATGCAGGATGTTAAGAGGATGATGTTTTATTGCCACACAAAATTTCAAGTTGAAACACATTATGAGATGTGAGCTATGAAAAAGACAAAATCAGCATAGAATAGTGCCGAATAGTAATGTCACTATTCAGGGCTGAATTTGTCTTTTCCATAGCTCACATCTCGTAATGTTTTTTAACTTGAAATTTTGTGTCGCAATAAAACATCACCTTCTTAACATCCCACATTTTTTTCAGATTTTTATGAAACTTTAAAATATAGTTTCCACGAAGTTTTCATTGAATATCGGCTTTCATGAGTGAACCGTGTGCTCTTTGAAAACATTTCGTGAGAAGAATCTCGGTTTTTAAATCCCCGTAAATCCAAAACTAAGCCGAAAATCGTGAAACCTGGCATGGTGTCACGACATGGCACTTATATGTCGAGGAATTTTTTTCGTCCATTGTGGCGCAAGTTTTATTACAAGCCTCTTACAAACCGGAGCTTCTCTCAAAGAAGCCTCGTGGTTCCAATAGGGAAATGTGTCCCCCGTTGTCGTATGTGGGGTTCCGGCAAAACCCTTAAGGTTCAAACTCTGGGGTGCGCGCGAAGTTCTTTCCCTCGTACCAATCTACGCCCTAGCTCACTAAGATCTCACGGACGAACTCGACGAACTCGCAACACAGAAAGACACGGGATTTATACTGGTTCAGGCCACCATTGCGGTGTAATAGCCTACTTCAGTGTGTGGTGGTGGATTGCCTCTTGGGCTGATGAAGAACAGTACAAGGGGAAAAACAGCCTCCTGAGGTTGAGGTGTTCTTGTGCTCTGTGGACTTGTGTATGAGAACTTGGTTCATCCCCCTCTCTTCTTCTCCTTTCTACTGTGGTGGCTAGCTCTACTTATATAGGCCCTGGTCCTCTCCCCAAATATTGAGCGGGAAGGGAGCCAACAATGGCGGGCGAATTTGAAAGGGGACAGCTAGTACAAGCTATCCTGACAAAAGCGGTCTTCGCCTGGAAAAGGCTCTGGTGATGACGCCGTCTTGGGCTCCATGCACTACAAAAAAATACACTTCCGTGATGATACATGTTTGTCACAGTAGGGCGCGTTTTTTGTCATGCATGTACATCCATGACGATTTTATGACAGAATCAAGATAGTCATACCTGTGCTGTCGTAGAAGTGTTCCATGACATTACCAAAATTATCATCACGGAAGTGTCCACTTCCATGACGATAAATCGCGCGTCACAGAAGTGCTTTCGTCAAGGGTGACCGACACGTGGCATCCACCGTAACAGAACGCCGTTAAGCTATCAGGTCGGGTTTTGGATCCGATAACCCGTTAACAGCCCCGACCAATGGGAAATTTCCACGTGTAAAATTCTTATTGGCCGGACGAAACACGTGTCAACTCGTCAGTGGGTCAGATAGGCGCCTATGATATGTCGACACGTGCCACGGCCCACCACTGGCCCATTTAGCTTACAAAGCCAGCCCGTTTGACTTGGTCAAAAGTTAACGGGCTGGCCCATGAAAAGCCTGTTAACGGTCTCTTCGCAAATAGCCCATTTTACGGCCCGTTAACTCACGGCCCGTTAGGCCCTAAAGGAAATCGGCCCAACAACGTCATGTGGGCCGTCGAATATAACACCAGCCCATTTCACTTTCGGCCCATGTATGGCCCACGACGTCTTTCGGCCCATATGAGGCCTTCGTATCTTTCGGCCCTTTACAGGCCCACGGTGACTCTAGCCCATAATGAACAGTAATTTTCTTTATACCCGTTAACGGCCCGTGATTTACATGGGCCGTTTCCAGCCCGTGTTAGCTTTCGGCCTATTGACGACCCACACGTTCTTAGGCTCCTTTTCGGCCCTCGATTACTTCCGGCCCGTTACTGGCCTATTCCCCTAATGGGCCAAATTCGGCCCATGGCAAGAGTCGGCCCGTTACTGGCCTGTTCCCCTAATGGGCCTAATTCGGCCCATGGCAAGAGTCGGCCCGTTACTGGCCTGTTACCCTAATGGGCCAAATTCGGCCCATGGCAAGAGTCAGCCCGTTTCTGGCCTATTAACCCGTTGCGCCGTTTCCAGCCCGTCCTATATTCTGGCCCATTAACGACCCGTTATGCCTGTGACAAAATTAAGCCTTTGCTGTCCTACGGCCTGTTAACGGCCTGTTACCATGCTGGGCTGATACCAATTACGCCCGATTACGGCCCATGTAGACCCATTTATCCGACGGCCCGAGGCCCACCGATTACAGGCCCATTTATCGACGGCCCGTAGGAGACCCATGGATCCTACGGCCCGTATATGGCCCATGGTAGTTGCGGCCACTAGCAAACCAGGGAAAAAGAAGACTAGGAAATAAATAAGGCCGAAACTAACGCTAGGCTATTAAGGCGATTGCACAGATTACATCCACTCGGCATCAAAGATCGCCACCAGTGCAAATACAGGGAACACCCTACACTATACAAAAATGGCTTGCTGTTTTCTTCAGCCGGTGGCTGCACGTTAAGAATAAATTTTGTATCGCACCAAACAAATTACAACTATATAACAAAAGGAAGGTTGGCATAAAACTTAATAGTCTAGCAGATAAATGCACCACCAGAAGTTCAGAAGCTCAGTTCATTTGACCTGACTATTACGTTTTCATGCTGTATTGTCCGATGGAGCACCATAACCCTCGCCTTCATTTCCCCTAGGCTCCTGAACAACATAGCAAATGTCTGATAGTCTGGTTTCAAAACCATGCATATCTTGACGACATTGAGCAATGTTTCTCCTTGTTTCACAAAGGGTCTCTGTTAGGGAATGGACTTGTGTCTGGAGTGCAGATACAACATTGCTTTGAGCTTTCATATCTTGATCATGAGGCAGTTTGGACGATATTGCCTTAACAACCAACCCAGTATTACGCAGGAACGTGCTTTTGGCACTGTTAGTGGACAGGTACTGACCCACTGCAGCAAGAGCTGACATTGCGGTTATAGTTGCCTCGCCACCTTCAGAAGGTGGCGGTTCCACCATTTTTCCATAGCTCGCTGAAAAGTTGAGGTTTTACATTAGTAGTACCAGAACAGAAGATATTAAGGAGGCAGCAAAACCAAACAAAATAGCTTTGGTCTATATACAGAACTTATTCTGGTGAACCCATGTAAAATATTAGTTGTATTTTATTGCAAAGTACATAATAAAACCAGGTTCCAAACATATGACCATGTACCATCGCTAATGTATTGTCTATTTCTTCACATTGTATTGAGGGCTAAGGATAAAGAGACGAAGTTTATAATACGGTAAGCATAGTATGACATCATTCATATCACAAAACAACTGAGAACAGACAAACAGGCAATTGTAACGTTGTGTGGGAAAGTCCAGCACGGAACTAGATTACGGGTCAAGATCAAAGGAACATCACTCCTCTCTTTTAAACCTTGTAAGGTGCAATGAACGCTAAGACAATTGTGTATAAAATTGAAAAGAGTAATAGACATTGGCTGCAAACCATGCAGTTCAAGGCACAAGTCAGAGTAAGTAGTAGTTAAAAGGCATGAGGATTAAGGACTTACAACAGCGGCTTTGACTGGTGTAGTCATGCCCTTCTTCTTGTTGGTGTGACAGTCCTTGAAGATTTCCACAACATTTGGTTCAGGTACTTTTTGGTCCTTGCGGGCTTTCCTCTGCATTTCGAACAAGTCAATATAGATCTGATAATGTGGTACAGCGAAAAGAGTGAAATAGCAGCTAATTACAAGAGCCTCGCAGTGTGCAATATAGCTACGAGATCCTGTCGTCTGTTGGAATTTCACTTTCGTACGGTTGGCCTTGTTCTTTGAACAATTCACCTACAAGAAGATAGATTTGTGTGGCACATGCGTAAATAGGACTTCAACATGTGATCTGATCACATATATATAATGTACCTGATACTTTGGATCAGACCAGTGTTTAACAAGGCCCTCCAGTCTTCATCCGATATATTTTCCACTTGAGATGTTTGGGAATGTTCACTGTTAGCCTTGCCTTCAAAGTGAGTTTTCCTCAAGTTATACCGATACTGTCGCAGAGTAGACTTGAAAACATGGGTGCAAACTTGTCTGGTTGCATCATCTTGGCTATCCAACTTGAACCTCATCTGTTGAAAATTATGGGAGTCTCATTATCAGCAACCTAGAAAGTATGGGACAGAGCAAGACAATATTACTAGTTTCCATACATAACCATACTTACAAATAAATGGTCGAGGAAGGTGTTGAACTGGGTTTCGTCTTTGTCATTCCTGTACTGAATCCATGTTGGGAGGATATGTACATGACACCTAACGGCAACCGCTGCCTCTGATACTAACTCGGCTGACTCTGTAGCATCACGTGGCCTTTTTAAACCTGCCTCAAAATGGATCTCCATTCTTCCTCCTCTAGATTTAGTTAACCTATCGAGCATTATCCCTGATGTTTGTTTCCTCTTGCGCCTAGGTGTTAGTCCAACAACGAACATAGGAAGTGTTAGTGTATTGTTGGGGAACGTAGTAATTTCAAAAATTTCCTACGCACACGCAAGATCATGGTGATGCATAGCAACGAGAGGGGAGAGTGTTGTCCACGTACCCTCGTAGACCGACAGCGGAAGCGTTATCACAACGCGATTGATGTAGTCGTACGTCTTCACGATCCGACCGATCAAGTACCGAATGTACGACACCTCCGAGTTCTACACACGTTCAGCTCGATGACGTCCCTCGAACTCCGATCCAGCCGAGTGTTGAGGGAGAGTTTCGTCAGCACGACGGCGTGGTGATGATGATGATATTCCACCGACGTAGGGCTTCCCCTAAGCTCCGCAACGGTATTATCGATGTGTAATATGGTGGAGGGGGGCACCGCACACGGCTAAGAGATCTCAAGGATCAATTGTTGTGTCTCTGGGGTGCCCCCTGCCCCCGTATATAAAGGAGCAAGGGGGAGGCAGCCGGCCAAGGGGAGAGGCGCGCCATAGGGGGGAGTCCTACTCCCACCGGGAGTAGGACTCCTCCTTTCCTTGTGGGAGTAGGAGAAGGGAAGGGGGAAGGAGAAAGAAGGAAGGGTGGGCCCCCCTTCCCTAGTCCAATTCGGACCAGACCATGGGGAGGGGTGCGGCCACCTTTTGAGGCCTTTCTCTCCTTTCCCGTATGGCCCATTAAGGCCCAATACGAATTCCCGTAACTCTCCGGTACTCCGAAAAATACCCGAATCACTCGGAACCTTTCCGAAGTCCGAATATAGTCGTCCAATATATCGATTTTTACGTCTCGACCATTTCGTGACTCCTCGTCATATCCCCGATCTCATCCGGGACTCCGAACTCCTTCGGTATATCAAAACTCAATAAAACTGTCATCGTAACATTAAGCGTGCGGACCCTACGGGTTCGAGAACTATGTAGACATGACCGAGACACGTCTCCGGTCAATAACCAATAGCGGGACCTGGATGCCCATATTGGCTCCCACATATTCTACGAAGATCTTTATCGGTCAGACCGCATAACAACATACGTTGTTCCCTTTGTCACCGGTATGTTACTTGCCCGAGATTTGATCGTCGGTATCTCGATACCTAGTTCAATCTCGTTACCGGCAAGTCTCTTTACTCGTTCCGTAATACATCATCCCACAACTAACTCATTAGTCACAATGCTTGCAAGGCTTATAGTGATGTGCATTAGCGAGTGGGCCCAGAGATACCTCTCCGACAATCGGAGTGACAAATCCTAATCTCGAAATACGCTAACCCAACAAGTACCTTTGGAGACACCTGTAGAGCACCTTTATAATCACCCATTTATGTTGTGACGTTTGGTAGCACACAAAGTGTTCCTCCGGTAAACGGGAGTTGCATAATCTCATAGTCATAGGAACATGTATAAGTCATGAAGAAAGCAATAGCAACATACTAAACGATCGAGTGCTAAGCTAACGGAATGGGTCAAGTCAATCACGTCATTCTCCTAATGAGGTGATCTCGTTAATCAAATGACAACTTATGTCTATGGCTAGGAAACATAACCATCTTTGATTAACGAGCTAGTCAAGTAGAGGCATACTAGTGACACTCTGTTTGTCTATATATTCACACATGTATTATGTTTCCGGTTAATACAATTCTAGCATGAAGAATAAACATTTATCATGATATAAGGAAATAAATAATAACTTTATTATTGCCTCTAGGGCATATTTCCTTCAGTCTCCCACTTGCACTAGAGTCAATAATCTAGTTCACATCGCCATGTGATTTAACATCAATAATTCACATCACCATGTGATTAACACCCATAGTTCGCATCTCTATGTGACCAACACTCAAAGGGTTTACTAGAGTCAATAATCTAGTTCACATCGCTATGTGATTAACACCCAAAGAGTACTAAGGTGTGATCATGTTTTGCTTGTGAGATAATTTTAGTCAACGGGTCTGTCACATTCAGATCCGTAAGTATTTTGCAAATTTCTATGTCTACAATGCTCTGCACGGAGCTACTCTAGCTAATTGCTCCCACTTTCAATATGTATCTAGATCGAGACTTAGAGTCACCCAGATCTGTGTCAAAACTTGCATCGACGTAACCCTTTACGACGAACCTTTTGTCACTTCCATAATTGAGAAACATATCCTTATTCCACTAAGGATAATTTTGACCACTGTCCAGTGATCTACTCCTAGATCACTATTGTACTCCCTTCCAAAATCAGTGTAGGGTATACAATAGACCTGGTACACAGCATGGCATACTTTATAGAACCTATGGCCGAGGCATAGGGAATGACTTTCATTCTCTTTCTATCTTCTGCCGTGGTCGGGCTTTGAGTCTTACTCAATTTCACACCTTGTAACACAGGCAAGAACTCTTTCTTTGACTGTTTCTATTTTTGAACTACTTCAAAGTCTTGTTAAGGTATGTACTCATTGAAAAACTTATCAAGCGTCTTCATCTATCTCTATAGATCTTGATGCTCAATATGTAAGCAGCTTCACCGAGGTCTATCTTTGAAAAATTCCTTTCAAACCCTCCTTTATGCTTTGCAGAATAATTCTACATTATTTCTGATCAACAATATGTCATTCACATATACTTATCAGAAATGCTGTAGTGCTCCCACTCACTTTCTTGTAAATACAGGCTTCACCGCAAGTCTGTATAAAACTATATCCTTTGATCAACTTATCAAAGTGTATATTCCAACTCCGAGATGCTTGCACCAGTCCATAGATGGATCGCTGGAGCTTGCATATTTTGTTAGCACTTTTAGGATTGACAAAACCTCCTGGTTGCATCATATACAACTCTTCTTTAATAAATCCATTAAGGAATGTAGTTTTGTTTATCCATTTGCCATATTTCATAAAATGCGGCAATTGCTAACATGATTCAGACAGACTTTAAGCATAGATACGAGTGAGAAACTCTCTCATCGTAGTCAACACCTTGAACTTGTCGAAAAACCTTTTTGCGACAATTCTAGCTTTGTAGATAGTAACACTACTTTCAGTGTCCGTCTTCCTCTTGACGATCCATTTATTCTCAATTGCTTGCCGATCATCGGGCAAATCAACCAAAGTCCACACTTTGTTCTCATACATGGATCTCATCTCAGATTTCATGGCCTCAAGCCATTTTGCGGAATCTGGGCTCACCATCGCTTCTTCATAGTTCGTAGGTTCGTCATGGTCTAGTAACATAACCTCCAGAACAGGATTACTGTACCACTCTGGTGCGGATCTTACTCTGGTTGATCTACGAGGTTCAGTAATAACTTGATCTGAAGTTTCATGATCATCATCATTAACTTCCTCACTAATTGGTGTAGGTGTCTCAGAAACTGGTTTCTGTGATGAACTACTTTCCAATAAGGGAGCAGGTATAGTTACCTCATCAAGTTCTACTTTCCTCCCACTCACTTCTTTCGAGAGAAACTCCTTCTCTAGAAAATTTCCGAATTTAGCAACAAAAGTTTTGCCTTCGGATCTGTGATAGAAGGTATACCCAACAGTCTCCTTTGGGTATCCTATGAAGACACATTTCTCCGATTTGGGTTCGAGCTTATCAGGTTGAAGTTTCTTCACATAAGCATCGCAACCCCAAACTTTAAGAAACGACAACTTTGGTTTCTTGCCAAACCACAGTTCATAAGATGTCGTCTCAACGGATTTAGATGGTACCCTATTTAATGTGAATGCAGCTGTCTCTAATGCATAACCCCAAAAACGATAGTGGTAGATCGGTAAGAGACATCATATATCGCACCATATCTAATAAAGTACGGTTACGATGTTCGGACACACCATTACACTGTGGTGTTCCAGGTGGCGTGAGTAGTGAAACTATTTCACATTGTTTTAACTGAAGGCCAAACTCGTAACTCAAATATTTTTCTCTATGATCAGATCATAGAAACTTTATTTTCTTGTCACGATGATTTTCCACTTCACTCTGAAATTCTTTGAACTTTTCAAATGTTTCAGACTTATGTTTCATCAAGTAGATATACCCATATCTGCTCAAATCATCTGTGAAGGTCAGAAAATAATGATACCTACTACGAGCCTCAATATTCATCGGGCCACATACATCTGTATGTATGATTTCCAACAAATCTGTTGCTCTCTCCATAGTACCGGAGAACGGTGTTTTAGTCATCTTGCCCATGAGGCACGGTTCGCAAGCATCAAGTGATTCATAATCAAGTGATTCCAAAATCCCATCAGTATGGAGTTTCTTCATGCGCTTTACACCAATATGACCTAAACGGCAGTGCCACAAATAAGTTGCACTATCATTATTAACTTTGCATCTTTTGGCTTCAATATTATGATTATGTGTATCACTACGATCGAGATCCAACAAACCATTTTCGTTGGTGTGTATGACCATAGAAGGTTTTTATTCATGTAAACAGAACAACAGTTGTTCTCTAACTTAAATGAATAACCGTATTGCAATAAACATGATCAAATCATATTCATGCTCAACGCAAACACCAAATAACACTTATTTAATTTCAACACTAATCCTGAAAGTATAGGGAGTGTGTGATGATGATCATATCAATCTTGGAACTACTTCCAACACACATCGTCACCTCTCCTTTTACTAGTCTCTGTTTATTCTGCAACTCCCGTTTCGAGTTACTACTTTAGCAACTGAACCAGTATCAAATACCGAGGGGTTGCTATAAACACTAGTAAAGTACACACCAATAACATGTATATCCAATATACCTTTGTTCACTTTGCCATCCTTCTTATCCACCAAATACTTGGGGTCGTTCCGCTTCCAGTGACCAGTCCCTTTGCAGTATAAGCACTTGGTCTCAAGCTTAGGACCAGACTTAGGCTTCTTCACTTGAGCAGAAACTTGCTTGCCGTTCTTCTTGAAGTTCCCCTTCTTCCCTTTGCCCTTTTCTTGAAACCAGTGGTCTCGTCAACCATCAACACTTGATGTTTTTCATGATTTCTACCTTCGTCGATTTCAGCATCACGAAGAGCTCGGGAATTACTTTCGTCATCCCTTGCATACTGTAGTTCATCACGAAGTTCCACTAACTTGGTGATGGTGACTAGAGAATTCTGTCAATCACTATTTTATCTGGAAGATTAACTCCCACTTGATTCAAGCGATTGTAGTACCCAGACAATCTGAGCACATGCTCACTAGTTGAGCGATTCTCCTCCATCTTTTAGCTATAGAACTTGTTGGAGACTTCATATCTCTCAACTCGGGTATTTGCTTGAAATATTAACTTCAACTCCTAGAACATCTCATATGGTCCATGACGTTCAAAACGTCTTTGAAGTCCCGATTCTAAGCCGTTAAGCATGGTGCACTAAACTATCAAGTAGTCATCATATTGAGCTAGCCAAACGTTCATAACGTCTGTATCTGCTCCTGCAATAGGTCTGTCACTTAGCGGTGCATCAAGGACATAATTTTTCTGTGCAGCAATGAGGATAATCCTCAGATCACGGATCCAATCCGCATCTTTGCTACTAACATCTTTCAACATAATTTTTCTCTAGGAACATATCAAAAATAAACACAGGGAAGCAACAACGCGAGCTATTGATCTACAACATAATTTGCAAAATACTATCAGGACTAAGTTCATGATAAATTTAAGTTCAATTAATCATATTACTTAAGAACTCCCACTTAGATAGACATCCCTCTAATCCTCTAAGTGATCACGTGATCCATATCAACTAAACCATGTCCGATCATCACGTGAGACGGAGTAGTTTCAATGGTGAACATCACTATGTTGATCATATCTACTATATGATTCACGCTCGACCTTTCGGTCTCCGTGCTCCGAGGCCATATCTGTTATATGCTAGGCTCGTCAAGTTTAACCTGAGTATTCCGCGTGTGCAACTGTTTTGCACCCGTTGTATTTGAACGTAAAGCCTATCACACCCGATCATCACGTGGTGTCTCAGCACGAAGAACTTTCGCAACGGTGCATACTCACGGAGAACACTTATACTTTGATAATTTAGTGAAGGATCATCTTATAATGCTACCATCAAACAAAGCAAGATAAGATGCATAAAGGATTAACTTCACATGCAATCAATATAAGTGTTATGATATGGCCATCATCATCTTGTGCTTGTGATCTCCATCTCCGAAGCACCGTGCTTGTGATCTCCATCTCCGAAGCACCGTCATGATCACCATCGTCACCGGCGCGACACCTTGATCTCCATCGTAGCATCGTTGTCGTCTCGCCAACTTATTGCTTTTACGACTATCGTTACCGTTTAGTGATAAAGTAAAACTATTACATGGCGATTGCATCTCATGCAATAAAGCGACAACCATATGGCTCCTGCCAGTTGCCGATAACTCGGTTACAAAACATGATCATCTCATACAACACATTATATCACATCATGTCTTGACCATATCACATCACAACATGCCCTGCAAAAACAAGTTAGACGTCCTGTACTTTGTTGTTGCATATTTTATGTGGCAGCTACGGGCTTAGCAAGAACCGTTCTTACCTACGCATCAAAACCACAACGATAGTTTGTCAAGTTGGTGCTGTTTTAACCTTCGCAAGGACCGGGCGTAGGCACACTCGGTTCAACTAAAGTGAGAGAGACAGACACCCGCCGGTCACCTTTAAGCAACGAGTGCTCGCAACGGTGAAACCAGTCTCGCGTAAGCGTACGCGTAATGTCGGTCCGAGCCGCTTCATCTCACAATACCACTGAACCAAAGTATGACATGCTGGTAAGCAGTATGACTTATATCGCCCACAACTCACTTGTGTTCTACTCGTGCATAGCATCAACGCATAAAACCAGGCTCGGATGCCATTGTTGGGGAACGTAGTAATTTCAAAAATTTCCTACGCACACGCAAGATCATGGTGATGCATAGCAACGAGAGGGGAGAGTGTTGTCCACGTACCCTCGTAGACCGATAGCGGAAGCGTTATCACAACGCGGTTGATGTAGTCGTACGTCTTCACGATCCGACCGATCAAGTACCGAACGTACGGCACCTCCGAGTTCTACACACGTTCAGCTCGATGACGTCCCTCGAACTCCGATCCAGCCGAGTGTTGAGGGAGAGTTTCGTCAGCACGACGGCGTGATGACGATGATGATATTCCACCGACGCAGGGCTTCGCCTAAGCTCCGCAACGGTATTATCGAGGTGTAATATGGTGGAGGGGGCACCGCACACGGCTAAGAGATCTCAAGGATCAATTGTTGTGTCTCTGGGGTGCCCCCCTGCCCCCGTATATAAAGGAGCAAGGGGGAGGCAGCCGGCCAAGGGGAGAGGCGCGCCATAGGGGGGAGTCCTACTCCCACCGGGAGTAGGACTCCTCCTTTCCTTGTGGGAGTAGGAGAAGGGAAGGGGGAAGGAGAAAGAAGGAAGGGTGCGCCCCCCTTCCCTAGTCCAATTCGGACCAGACCATGGGGAGGGGTGCGGCCACCTTTTGAGGCCTTTCTCTCCTTTCCCGTATGGCCCATTAAGGCCCAATACGAATTCCCGTAACTCTCCGGTACTCCGAAAAATACCCGAATCAGTCGGAACCTTTCCGAAGTCCGAATATAGTCGTCCAATATATCGATTTTTACGTCTCGACCATTTTGAGACTCCTCGTCATATCCCCGATCTCATCGGGACTCCGAACTCCTTCGGTACATCAAAACTCAATAAAACTGTCATCGTAACGTTAAGCGTGCGGACCCTACGGGTTCGAGAACTATGTAGACATGACCGAGACACGTCTCCGGTCAATAACCAATAGCGGGACCTGGATGCCCATATTGGCTCCCACATATTCTACGAAGATCTTTATCGGTCAGACCGCATAACAACATACGTTGTTCCCTTTGTCACCGGTATGTTACTTGCCCGAGATTTGATCGTCGGTATCTCGATACCTAGTTCAATCTCGTTACCGGCAAGTCTCTTTACTCGTTCCGTAATACATCATCCCGCAACTAACTCATTAGTCACAATGCTTGCAAGGCTTATAGTGATGTGCATTACCGAGTGGGCCCAGAGATACCTCTCCGACAATCGGAGTGACAAATCCTAATCTCGAAATACGCCAACCCAACAAGTACCTTTGGAGACACCTGTAGAGCACCTTTATAATCACCCATTTACGTTGTGACGTTTGGTAGCACACAAAGTGTTCCTCCGGTAAACGGGAGTTGCATAATCTCATAGTCATAGGAACATGTATAAGTCATGAAGAAAGCAATAGCAACATACTAAACGATCGAGTGCTAAGCTAACGGAATGGGTCAAGTCAATCACGTCATTCTCCTAATGAGGTGATCTCGTTAATCAAATGACAACTTATGTCTATGGCTAGGAAACATAATCATCTTTGATTAACGAGCTAGTCAAGTAGAGGCATACTAGTGACACTCTGTTTGTCTATATATTCACACATGTATTACGTTTCCGGTTAATACAATTCTAGCATGAATAATAAACATTTATCAAGATATAAGGAAATAAATAATACTTTATTATTGCCTCTAGGGCATATTTCCTTTATGTACATCAAACTATGAGACTACATATAAAGAAGCATGCAACTGTAACTTGACTCCAGCAACTACCTTCTTGCTGTTGAAGCCCACAAGGTTCATCTGATATTGCCAACTCGTCTTGTGTCAAGAGTGCTTGGGAAGTAGTGTCAGGTGGCAAGGGAGCTTGGGAACGTAATGCTAGCTCAGTTGACGCACGAGTAAGTCGTGCAGTTGGTAGTACTGTGGTAGGTGTTGCAAGAACTAAGGCTGTCTCTGCTTGTTTGGTGGCAGCTATTTGTTTCTGTTTGGCTTTTTTGCAACTCGTGTAGCATGGGATGCCGTTTTTGTAGAATTTTCCGCTGGACTTTGACCTTCTATTGCACCATCAGTACCAGCAGAATCTGCAGGATTCATCCGCTTCTCATTCCCTGCCATTATGTGTTTCTTCCTCTTTCTGTGTGCCATGTTAAGTCAAGCCGACTAGAAAAACGAATAACAATTTAGTTTTTCAGAACAAATTGATGCGTGATGCAGACGAACTGAACTTTGATGTTAGACAACCACATGATAGGAGGATGTAATATGTATGAAAAACAGGACGGAAGAGATAACCAGAACTATGATGTGTAAACTAAGAAGAAGACATTTCACCAAATTAGAAGCAATGCAATGGAAGGTAGACACCATATGAAAGATGCTACAAATATCGCTCTGCCAAGTTAACAGTGTCTCATCATAAATGGCGTTTAAACAAATGTGAAGCAGTACAAGAAATAAATCATATGCAAGATGCAAACAACATCACACTACCATGTTAGAGGTCTCTCGTCATTAGTGCCATTGCATATTCACAGCATTGCATATTCACAGCTTATGATGTGTAAACTAAGGAGAAGGCATTTCAACAAATTAGAAGCAATGAAAGCTAGACACCATATGAAAGATGCAACGAATATCACTCTACCAAGTTAAAACTGTCTCGTCATAAGTGCCATTTCAACAAATTAGAGTACAAGCTAGAAAAGAATGTGAGATGTAACCTATATCACACTCCGAAGTCAAACGTGTCTTATGATAAGTGATTGTTGCAGGTTACACAACAGTAGTAATTTGATGTAAGAACATGGTGTGATAGACAGACATTGTATGTTCTAGAAACAGGAACACGTGTCTTATTCAAGTATAATGTGTAAAGTAAGCAGATGGAATTCAACAAAATTAGAAGCAATACAAGCTAGACATCACACATAACATGCAACACATATAACAGTGCCAAGTTAGAGGGAGCACCAGTGATGCTGCACTAGGGGATACGTGCTCATCATAAAACACAGCTTTGTTGAGTGTCTATGCATGTGTTGTCTTGGAAATCATCTTGGGGTGTGGTGTTGGGGAACGTAGTAATTTCAAAAAAATTCCTACGCACACGCAAGATCATGGTGATGCATAGCAACGAGAGGGGAGAGTGTTGTCCACGTACCCTCGTAGACCGAAAGCGGAAGCGTTAACACAACGCGGTTGATGTAGTCGTACGTCTTCACGATCCGACCGATCAAGTACCGAACGCACGGCACCTCCGAGTTCAGCACACGTTCAGCTCGATGACGTCCCTCGAACTCCGATCCAGCCGAGTGTTGAGGGAGAGTTTCGTCAGCACGACGGCGTGGTGACGATGATGATGTTCTACCGACGCAGGGCTTCGCCTAAGCACCGCTACGATATTATCGAGGTGTAATATGGTGGAGGGGGCACCGCACACGGCTAAGAGATCTCAAGGATCAATTGTTGTGTCTCTGGGGTGCCCCCCTGCCCCCGTATATAAAGGAGCAAGGGGGAGGCCGCCGGCCTAGGAGGAGGGCGCGCCAAGGGGGAGTCCTACTCCCCGGGGAGTAGGACTCCTCCTTTCCTTGTTGGAGTAGGAAAGGGAAGGGAGAAGGAGAAAGAAGGAAGGGGCGCCCCCCTCCCTAGTCCAATTCGGACCAGACCATGGGGAAGGGTGCGGCCACCCTTTGGGGCCTTTCTCTCCTTTCCCGTATGGCTCATTAAGGCCCAATACGAATTCCCGTAACTCTCCGGTACTCCGAAAAATACCCGAATTACTCAGAACCTTTCTGAAGTCAGAATATAGTCGTCCAATATATCGATCTTTACGTCTCGGCCATTTCGAGACTCCTCGTCATGTCCCTGATCTCATCCGGGACTCCGAACTCCTTCGGTACATCAAAACACATAAACTCATAATATAACCGTCATCGTAACGTTAAGCGTGCGGACCCTACGGGTTCGAGAACTATGTAGACATGACCGAGACACCTCTCCGGTCAATAACCAATAGCGGAACCTGGATGCTCATATTGGCTCCCACATATTCTACGAAGATCTTTATCGGTCAGACCGCATAACAACATACGTTGTTCCCTTTGTCATCGGTATGTTACTTGCCCGAGATTCGATCGTCGGTATCTCGATACCTAGTTCAATCTCGTTACCGGCAAGTCTCTTTACTCGTTCCGTAATACATCATCCCGCAACTAACTCATTAGTTGCAATGCTTGCAAGGCTTAAGTGATGTGCATTACCGAGAGGGCCCAGAGATACCTCTCCGACAATCGGAGTGACAAATCCTAATCTCGAAATACGCCAACCCAACAAGTACCTTCGGAGACACCTGTAGAGCACCTTTATAATCACCCAGTTACGTTGTGACGTTTGGTAGCACACAAAGTGTTCCTCCGGTAAACGGGAGTTGCATAATCTCATAGTCATAGGAACATGTATAAGTCATGAAGAAAGCAATAGCAACATACTAAACGATCGAGTGCTAAGCTAACGGAATGGGTCAAGTCAATCACATCATTCTCCTAATGATGTGATCCCGTTAATCAAATGACAACTCATGTCTATGGCTAGGAAACATAACCATCTTTGATCAACGAGCTAGTCAAGTAGAGGCATACTAGTGACACTCTGTTTGTCTATGTATTCACACATGTATCAAGTTTCCGGTTAATACAATTCTAGCATGAATAATAAACATTTATCATGATATAAGGAAATAAATAATAACTTTATTATTGCCTCTAGGGCATATTTCCTTCAGTCTCCCACTTGCACTAGAGTCAATAATCTAGTTCACATCGCCATGTGATTTAACATCAATAGTTCACATCACCATGTGATTAACACCCATAGTTCACATCGTCATGTGACCAACACCCAAAGGGTTTACTAGAGTCAGTAATCTAGTTCACATCGCTATGTGATTAACACCCAAAGAGTACTAAGGTGTGATCATGTTTTGCTTGTGAGATAATTTTAGTCAACGGGTCTGTCACATTCAGATCCGTAAGTATTTTGCAAATTTCTATGTCTACAATGCTCTGCACGGAGCTACTCTAGCTAATTGCTCCCTCTTTCAATATGTATCTAGACCGAGACTTAGAGTCATCTAGATTAGTGTCAAAACTTGCATCGACGTAACCCTTTACGACGAACCTTTTGTCACTTCCATAATCGAGAAACATATCCTTATTCCAGTAAGGATAATTTTGACCGCTGTCCAGTGATCTACTCCTAGATCACTATTGTACTCCCTTGCCAAAATCAGTGTAGGGTATACAATAGATCTGGTACACAGCATGGCATACTTTATAGAACCTATGGCCGAGGCATAGGGAATGACTTTCATTCTTTTTCTATCTTCTGCCGTGGTCGGGCTTTGAGTCTTACTCAATTTCACACCTTGTAACACAGGCAAGAAACTCTTTCTTTGACTGTTCCATTTTGAACCACTTCAAAATCTTGTTAAGGTATGTACTCATTGAAAAAACTTATCAAGCGTCTTGATCTATCTCTATAGATCTTGATGCTCAATATGTAAGCAGCTTCACCGAGGTCTTTCTTTGAAAAACTCCTTTCAAACACTCCTTTATGCTTTGCAGAATAATTCTACATTATTTCCGATCAACAATATGTCATTCACATATACTTATCAGAAATGCTGTAGTGCTCCCACTCACTTTCTTGTAAATACAGGCTTCACCGCAAGTCTGTATAAAACTATATGCTTTGATCAACTTATCAAAGCGTATATTCCAACTCCGAGATGCTTGCACCAGTCCATAGATGGATCGCTGGGGCTTGCATATTTTGTTAGCACCTTTAGGATTGACAAAACCTTCTGGTTGCATCATATACAACTCTTCTTTAATAAATCCATTAAGGAATGCAGTTTTGTTTATCCATTTGCCAGATTTCATAAAATGCAGCAATTGCTAACATGATTCGGACAGACTTAAGCATAGCTACGAGTGAGAAACTCTCATCGTAGTCAACACCTTAAACTTGTCGAAAGCCTTTTGTGACAATTCTAGCTTTGTGGATAGTAACACTACTATCAGCGTCCGTCTTCCTCTTGAAGATCCATTTAATCTTAATGGCTCGCCGATCATTGGGCAAGTCAATCAAAGTCAATACTTTATTCTCATACATGGATCTTATCTCAGATTTCATGGCCTCAAGCCATTTTGCGGAATCTGGGCTCACCATCGCTTCTTCATAGTTCGTAGGTTCGTCATGGTCTAGTAACATAACCTCCAGAACAGGATTACCGTACCACTCTGGTGCGGATCTTACTCTGGTTGACCTACGAGGTTCAGTAATAACTTGATCTGAAGTTCCATGATCATCATCATTAACTTCCTCACTAATTGGTATAGGCGTCACAGAAACTGGTTTCTGCGACGAACTACTTTCCAATAAGGGAGCAGGTACAATTACCTCATCAAGTTCTACTTTCCTCCCACTCACTTCTTTCGAGAGAAACTCCTCTAGAAAGGATCCATACTTAGCAACGAATGTCTTGCCTTCAGATCTGTGATAGAAGGTGTACCCAACTGTCTCCTTTGGGTATCCTATGAAGACACATTTCTCTGATTTGGGTTTGAGCTTATCAGGATGAAACTTTTTCACATAAGCATCGCAACCCCAAACTTTAAGAAACGACAACTTTGGTTTCTTGCCAAACCACAGTTCATACGGTGTCGTCTCAAACGGATTTAGATGGTACCCTATTTAACGTGAATGCAGCTGTCTCTAATGCATAACCCCAAAACGATAGTGGTAGATCGGTAAGAAACATCATATATTGCACTATATTCAATAAAGTACAGTTTATGACGTTCGGACACACCATTATGCTGTGGTGTTCCAGGTGGCATGAATTTGTGAAACTATTCCACATTGTTTTAATTGAAGACCAAACTCGTAACTCAAATATTCTTCTCCACGATCAGATCGTAGAAACTTTATTTTCTTGTTACGATGATTTTCCACTTCACTCTGAAATTATATGAACTTTTCAAATGTTTCAGACTTCTGTTTCATTAAGTAGATATACCCATATCTGCTCAAATCATCTGTGAAGGTCAGAAAATAATGATACCTGCTACGAGCCTCAATATTCATCGGACCACATACATCTGTATGTATGATTTCCAACAAATCTGTTGCTCTCTCCATAGTTCCGGAGAACGGCGTTTTAGTCATCTTGCCCATGAGGCACGGTTCGCAAGCATCAAGTGATTCATAATCAAGTGATTCCAAAATCCCATCAGTATGGAGTTTCTTCATGCGCTTTACACCAATATGACCTAAACGGCAGTGCCACAAATAAGTTGCACTATCATTATTAACTTTGCATCTTTTGGCTTCATTATTATGAATATGTGTATCACTACGATCGAGATCCAACAAACCATTTTATTGGGTGTATGACCATAGAAGGTTTTATTCATGTAAACAGAACAACAATTATTCTCTAATTTAAATGAATAACCGTATTGCAACAAACATGATCAAATCATATTCATGCTCAACGCAAACACCAAATAACACTTATTTAGTTTCAACACTAATCCCGAAAGTATAGGGAGTGTGCGATGATGATCATATCAATCTTGGAACTACTTCCAACACACATCGTCACCTCGCCTTTTACTAGTCTCTGTTTATTCTGCAACTCCCGTTTCGAGTTACTACTCTTAGCAACTGAACCAGTATCAAATACCGAGGGGTTGCTATAAACACTAGTAAAGTACACATCAATAACATGTATATCCAATATACCTTTGTTCACTTTGCCATCCTTCTTATCCACCAAATAGTTGGGGTAGTTCCGCTTCCAGTGACCAGTCCCTTTGCAGTAGAAGCACTTAGTCTCAGGCTTAGGACCAGACTTAGGCTTCTTCACTTGAGCAGCAACTTGCTTGCCGTTCTTCTTGAAGTTCCCCTTCTTCCCTTTGCCCTTTTCTTGAAACTAGTGGTCTCGTCAACCATCAACACTTGATGTTTTTCTTGATTTCTACCTTCGTCGATTTCAGCATCACGAAGAGCTCGGGAATTACTTTCGTCATCCCTTGCATACTATAGTTCATCACGAAGTTCTACTAACTTGGTGATGGTGACTAGAGAATTCTGTCAATCACTATTTTATCTGGAAGATTAACTCCCACTTGATTCAAGCGATTGTAGTACCCAGACAATCTGAGCACATGCTCACTGCTTGAGCTATTCTCCTCCATCTTTTAGCTATAGAACTTGTTGGAGACTTCATATCTCTCAACTCGGGTATTTGCTTGAAATATTAACTTCAACTCCTGGAACATCTCATATGGTCCATGACGTTCAAAACGTCTTTGAAGTCCCGATTCTAAGCCGTTAAGCATGGTGCACTAAACTATCAAGTAGTCATCATATTGAGCTAGCCAAACGTTCATAACGTCTGCATCTGCTCCTGTAATAGGTCTGTCACCTAGCGGTGCATCAAGGACATAATTCTTCTGTGCAGCAATGAGGATAATCCTCAGATCACGGATCCAATCCGCATCTTTGCTACTAACATCTTTCAACATAATTTTTCTCTAGGAACATATCAAAAATAAACACAGGGAAGCAACAACGCGAGCTATTGATCTACAACATAATTTGCAAAATACTATCAGGACTAAGTTCATGATAAATTTAAGTTCAATTAATCATATTACTTAAGAACTCCCACTTAGATAGACATCCCTCTAATCCTCTAAGTGATCACGTGATCCATATCAACTAAACCATAACCGATCATCACGTGAAATGGAGTAGTTTCAATGGTGAACATCACTATGTTGATCATATCTACTATATGATTCACGCTCGACCTTTCGGTCTCAGTGTTCCGAGGCCATATCTGCATATGCTAGGCTCGTCAAGTTTAACCTGAGTATTCTGCGTGTGCAAACTGGCTTGCACCCGTTGTAGATGGACGTAGAGCTTATCACACCCGATCATCACGTGGTGTCTGGGCACGACGAACTTTGGCAACGGTGCATACTCAGGGAGAACACTTTTATCTTGAAATTTTAGTGAGAGATCATCTTATAATGCTACCGTCAATCAAAGCAAGATAAGATGCATAAAAGATAAACATCACATGCAATCAATATAAGTGATATGATATGGCCATCATCATCTTGTGCTTGTGATCTCCATCTCCGAAGCACCGTCATGATCACCATCGTCACCGGCGCGACACCTTGATCTCCATCGTAGCATCGTTGTCGTCTCGCCAACTATTGCTTTTACGACTATCGCTACCGCTTAGTGATAAAGTAAAACAATTACATGGCGATTGCATTGCATACAATAAAGCGACAACCATATGGCTCCTGCCAGTTGCCGATAACTCGGTTACAAAACATGATCATCTCATACAATAAAATATAGCATCATGTCTTGACCATATCACATCACAACATGCCCTGCAAAAACAAGTTAGACGTCCTCTACTTTGTTGTTGCAAGTTTTACGTGGCTGCTACGGGCTTAGCAAGAACCGTTCTTACCTACGCATCAAAACCACAACGATAGTTTGTCAAGTTGGTGCTGTTTTAACCTTCGCAAGGACCGGGCGTAGCCACACTCGGTTCAACTAAAGTGAGAGAGACAGACACCCGCCAGTCACCTTTAAGCAACGAGTGCTCGCAACGGTGAAACCAGTCTCGCGTAAGCGTATGCGTAATGTCGGTCCGGGCCGCTTCATCTCACAATACCGCTGAACCAAAGTATGACATGCTGGTAAGCAGTATGACTTATATCGCCCACAACTCACTTGTGTTCTCCTCGTGCATATAACATCAACGCATAAAACCAGGCTCGGATGCCACTGTTGGGGAACGTAGTAATTTCAAAAAAATTCCTACGCACACGCAAGATCATGGTGATGCATAGCAACGAGAGGGGAGAGTGTTGTCCACGTACCCTCGTAGACCGAAAGCGGAAGCGTTAACACAACGCGGTTGATGTAGTCGTACGTCTTCACGATCCGACCAATCAAGTACCGAACGCACGGCACCTCCGAGTTCAGCACACGTTCGGCTCGATGACGTCCCTCGAACTCCGATCCAGCCGAGTGTTGAGGGAGAGTTTCGTCAGCACGACGGCGTGATGACGATGATGATATTCCACCGACGCAGGGCTTCGCCTAAGCTCCGCAACGGTATTATCGAGGTGTAATATGGTGGAGGGGGGCACCGCACACGGCTAAGAGATCTCAAGGATCAATTGTTGTGTCTCTGGGGTGCCCCCCTGCCCCCGTATATAAAGGAGCAAGGGGGGAGGCCGCCGGCCTAGGAGGAGGGCGCGCCAAGGAGGGAGTCCTACTCCCGGTGGGAGTAGGACTCCTCCTTTCCTTGTTGGAGTAGGAAACGGGAAGGGAGAAGGAGAAAGAAGGAAGGGGCGCCCCCCTCCCTAGTCCAATTCGGACTAGTCCATGGGGAAGGGTGCGGCCACCCTTTGGGGCCTTTCTCTCCTTTCCCGTATGGCTCATTAAGGCCCAATACGAATTCCCGTAACTCTCCGGTACTCCGAAAAATACCCGAATTACTCAGAACCTTTCTGAAGTCAGAATATAGTCGTCCAATATATCGATCTTTACGTCTCGGCCATTTCGAGACTCCTCGTCATGTCCCTGATCTCATCCGGGACTCCGAACTCCTTCGGTACATCAAAACACATAAACTCATAATATAACCGTCATCGTAACGTTAAGCGTGCGGACCCTACGGGTTCGAGAACTATGTAGACATGACCGAGACACCTCTCCGGTCAATAACCAATAGCGGAACCTGGATGCTCATATTGGCTCCCACATATTCTACGAAGATCTTTATCGGTCAGACCGCATAACAACATACGTTGTTCCCTTTGTCATCGGTATGTTACTTGCCCGAGATTCGATCGTCGGTATCTCGATACCTAGTTCAATCTCGTTACCGGCAAGTCTCTTTACTCGTTCCGTAATACATCATCCCGCAACTAACTCATTAGTTACAATGCTTGCAAGGCTTATAGTGATGTGCATTACCGAGTGGGCCCAGAGATACCTCTCCGACAATCGGAGTGACAAATCCTAATCTCGAAATACGCCAACCCAACAAGTACCTTTGGAGACACCTGTAGAGCACCTTTATAATCACCCAGTTACGTTGTGACGTTTGGTAGCACACAAAGTGTTCCTCCGGTAAACGGGAGTTGCATAATCTCATAGTCATAGGAACATGTATAAGTCATGAAGAAAGCAATAGCAACATACTAAACGATCGAGTGCTAAGCTAACGGAATGGGTCAAGTCAATCACATAATTCTCCTAATGATGTGATCCCGTTAATCAAATGATAACTCATGTCTATGGCTAGGAAACATAACCATCTTTGATCAACGAGCTAGTCAAGTAGAGGCATACTAGTGACACTCTGTTTGTCTATGTATTCACACATGTATCAAGTTTCCGGTTAATACAATTCTAGCATGAATAATAAACATTTATCATGATATAAGGAAATAAATAATAACTTTATTATTGCCTCTAGGGCATATTTCCTTCATGTGGAGGAGTAGAAACTGTAGAGGCCCTCCGTTCGGAAGGAGCACCTTTATCCGCTGCCTTGCTAACTTCCTTCCGCTTTGTTGATTTTGAATTGTCAAGTAAAACCGACAAGAAAAAGCAATAAAATTCTCTCTTCAGAACTCATTCATGCATGATACTGACAATCACTACAGGATGGAATATGTATGAAAAACAGGACGACATGGCATGTTCACAACTGTTTGTGTAAACTAAGCAGAAACCATCCCAGCAAATAAGAAGCAATGCAAGCTAGACACCACATGAAAGATGCAACCAATATGACTCTGCCAAGTTAAAAGCGTCCCATCATAAATGGAATTTCAACAAATTAGAAGCAGCGCATGCTATAAATCATATGAAAGATGCAACTAATATCGCACTGCATATACTAAAGGTGTCTCGTCATGTTGATTGATGCGGGATACAAAAAAACAATAGTTTTATGTAAGGACATGCTTAATAGACAGATGTACTATGTACTAAATACAGGAAGGCATGTCACATTAACAGGTATAATGTATAAGCTAAGCAGACTAGCACATGCAATTTAACCAGATTGGAAGAATTACAATCTAGACACCATATGCAATATGCAACCACATATCACGCTGCCAAGTTAGAGCAAGCACCTGCGATGCTAGTGTAGGGGAAATGCTGTAATCAACTACAGAGCTACATTCACTATCTTCATCTAGCATTTCTGTTTTTTGAGAATCATGTCGGGAGGCTGACGCTGCATTCTTTAAATGAGGAGTAGTCCCCTTGCCTGCCTGCCTCGTCATAAGTGATTGATGAGGGATACACAAGAACATTAGTTTGATGTAAGAACATGGTTAATACACAGATGTACTAGTATGTACCAAAAACAGAAAGGCATGCCATATTCAAAGGTATAATGTGTAAGCTAAGCAGATGCAATTTAACCAAATTGGAAGCAATACAAGCTAGACATCCGGCTGGAGTGGTGAGCATGATCATCTAGGACCTGAGAGCCTGGTGGGAGGCGGGCTTCTTCGCCACCATCGCAGCTTTTTAGTTGGCTTCCAGGTGATGCCTATCTTTGCTGGGCTTGTCACTGGCTCGGCCAGTGCCCTGACTAGATATTTGTCTTCTGGTGCTCACGGGATGGTGGTTCATGTAAAAAAATATCTTTCCTTATCTTACCGACTTCGGCCTTTCGAATACAAGCTAGACACCATATGGAACATGCAACCACATATGACACCGCGAAGTTAAAGCAAGCACCTGGGATGGTGGTTCATTGCGAGCGAGGTCATCAACTCCAGAGCTACGTTTACCGTCTCCATCTGCTGACACCCACCCTTTATAGCGCGGTAACGTGTCTTGCCTACCCGCATACGAAGCTGGAGCAACTTCTCTCTTTTCTTTTTGGCTTCTCTCATGGCAACAGAGTCTGAAATACCCTTGCATAAAAACACAATAGTGAGAGTAAGGGTGAAGTGTGTGCAGAACTAGTGCACTGTAAAAGTAGCAGATAGCAGGTGGCTGAAAAATAAATGACAGGAGACATATGATAGCTCTACAACATTGCATGGCAAACAAAATTAGATTCTACTCTGTATGATTTTGTAATATATGAGCACAGGAAATGCAGGTACTCCTCCAGCACACGACCACATGTGGTCATATCTAAGATAACAGTCGACTGAAAATAAATAGGTCAGTCGATTTTTTAATGAACCGTCCGATCTATAAGGAACGGGCAGATGGCCTTCGTCTACCTCCCGCCAGTCACTGTTGACGATCTTTCTCGAACCGCCAGTGACCACCGGCCCAGACCCCTGCCTCCGCCGCCCCGCCCTCCCATCGACCTCACACCACCGCCGTGCTTGGCAGCACCCCCAGGCCATCCCTTTAATCCCGGCCGACCTCCAGATCGGGAGCCAGTAGCTCTAGGCCGCACACGCCCCTAAGATAAACACCAAGGCGCTGCTTCCCCGGCGTAATAGGCGTACTAGCGCCTGTTACGCCGGGGAATGCTTCCGTTAATTGGGAATCAACTGGCCAGAAATTGAAATTCAGGGGGGCGACGGACCTCTAGCTAAGGTGAAATAGTATATGAGGAGAAACCTTGTGCATCACGAGTTACTAGGAACATCTAGTATCAAGAAGAAGCGTTCAACTAGTGTCTTCTGTGGGATGAATACCGTGCAAGCAGAGACATAAGATTTGCACGAATAAGGGAAGAGGAGTACCTTTTTCGGTTGCCGGTGTGGTCACCTCCACATGTCGCGCCGATCTTCTTCTTTTTACCGAGGAAACCGATGTTCTGGAGGGTGCAGGCTTGGACGAACCCATGGACAAATTGTTGATTGTGTTGCCGTGGCCGTATGTCGGTGGAGGGGAAGCAGATCCGAGGCGGCGAAGGACGGCGTAGCAGGAACAACTCCGGTGCGGTGGAGGGTGGCGAAGTTGGAGCGGCAGCGGTGAGGCGCAGGACGGCGTGGTTGAACTGGCTCGGGTACGGACGGCTCGGCCTCGGCTTTAACTACTAGCCGTGGAGGGCGTTGCGGTTGAGGTTGCGGTGGATGACGACGTCGGGGTATCGGCTCCGGCGTGATGGAGGAGGGCGGCGGTTGATGGGTGGGATGGGGTGGCGGACGGAGGACGCCGGGGTTTCGCGGCTGGTGGAGAGGTAGTTTTGGCGCCCACGGAGTACGAATGGGGAATCAGACAGGTGGGGGGAACCATGTTTTGGTCTGGGACGCGCTTGTTTTTGGCTTTTTTGAACAGAAGATGGGACGCGCTTGTTTGAAATTTGGGGAAAGTACAAATTTGCCCCCCTCTTAAATTTCGGACCTACTGCGGGTCGGGGTAGGATGGTAATCCCAGGTGTCCCAAATAGTGGGCGCGAGCGATTTCGGCCGCGCGCATGTGTGCTTAGGCGGCCATTGTGTATGAATGTTTTTCGGATGCGGTTGCGTGGCGTCTAGATGAAGCTACAAACCTACCCCGGTTTAGACCTTTGGACGTCGGGCCGGTAGGTTTCACGGGTCGGAGTTATTAGAAAAGTAATTTCCTTGTACTACCAAACATTGGTCTCACGCGGTTTCGGGCGAGTAGAGGCTCTTTTGGCGCTTCGTTCGAAATTTTGAAACACAAGCATTCACGTTTAGAGTACTCTTGAACTATGAGGATTGACCTAAATAGACAACGTTATATTTGACCTTGTATGTTTGAAAACCTCATTAAATTATCCGCTTCTTTTTGAAATTTTGACACTTGAAAATCCTATAACTACGATTATTTTGGAATGGAGGAGCTAAATTTGAATCTATTTTGTACACGACTACATATGCTATTATGTACAAAATCAGAGCAAAGATTGGTGCCCCCATAATTTAGGTATGGTTTACAAATGCCATGATATCAAATTCAAATAATTGAATGGACTTCATGTTGAATTCGATTTTTTTAAACCACCTTAAGTTGAGTTCAAATGTATGCTAGTTCATAGGTAGCTATTTATAATGTCCATTGTGTAACTTTCGTATGTATAATGTGCTTTACGCACACAACATGAACTATACTCACGTTTATATTCGATTGCTAAAGCGATGCATTGTCTGGAGTTCAAAATACTAACTATGTGGATCAATTGTGTCGAATTATAACATAGACATGCTCAAATTCGATAGAATCTAGATGTCTGATGGATCAATGACCGCTCCTTACGCGAATTGCAAATATCATGATCCCATCCTAATATTTGGATACAATTTATATCTTTAATCAATGTGTAGAGCAGTCTTTTACGTGTAGTTTCACTCTCCATCGGTGGTCTCTCACACATGCTCACACACTCTCTCCCGAGGTGTCTTTCTCGCACACATGCTCTAGATATAACCTCCCTCCCTCTCGTAACCATTTACAACTGTTTTCACTAACCTTTATCACAAGCACTCTTCCTCTCGCAAACATACACACGCACAATCCTCATCGACCCTTTCTATATACATGGACCTGCCTACGTGTCTCATGTATGCACATTATCTTTACGCCTGTCTCTCACGCATTGTCTCACACCTCTCTTCCTAATCGACGAGTATGATTCTAGCAGAGCATTCTGTAGGATGCCCCTTAAAGTTAGGTTGGATGAATAGTAATATCAGAGATAAAGGGGTTACCTTAGTCCGAGAACCTAGGGTTACAAATCCTAGCCGGCTTTGTCAGTGGACACAGAGTCCTTCACAATTCTGCTATCTTTGTCTTGTACGACTAGTCATCCATGGGTCTTCCTAAATGCGTCACGGGCCGACCAATGTGGCGCAGGACGGAACCGAACGAAGGGCCTCACCTTGACCCACCGGACTCACGCGGTGACACACCCTCTGCCCCCATGTCTCATTATCTTCTCACACCCACACATACCAACACAAACACCACACACACAGAAAATTTCTCCTGGTGCCTCTATTCCCTCCCCCCTTGCATATACACACTCAAGGGAATGGAATCTCTTGTCGTGATGTCATATTCGTCTCTCTCTCTCTAGACCACTCTCATTTCTCGTGCTATCTCTCCCACGCCCCCCCGTCGGCCCCTCTATCCATGCCTCTCTCGAATACGTAATACACACACATACCTCTCTAGGCCCCGCCAAATGCATCAACTACACATTCACACATGTTACATCACGTACCCCATTGATCTAAAAGCCCTCTCTTCACGTTTATTTCGCATACAACATTCCTTTTGAATAAAGTGTGGCCAAAAAATTATTTTAGAGTTTCTACATATATACAACATTACAAAGTTATATGGAGGAGTACGAACGCTAATTTGCATTGCATGGTGCCCACAATGATATTTATTCTGCACTGTGAATTTGTATATTTTTATACTATATACAAAGTTAGTCATAATAAAGAGAAACGAAGAGCATCTCTCTCTCCATCGCATACCCCCCTGTACGCCCCTTTCACGTATGCACACAAAATTATCTCCAGGTCCTCTAAAAGTAAGCCCCCAGAAAATTCACGCATGTTTCATCTTTCTCTCGCGATATATGCAATGACGATCATTGTATTTGAAGCGAAAGCACGATACGTACATTGGACTTCAGAATCCACTCATTACGGTCACCATTTACGTTTAGTGGTTATTATACAGTCACAGGCTCACCGTACAACTCTGTATTTGCTCATGACATGACTAGTTGACCAGTTAAACGCTCCATGTGGCACCTCTAGTGTTGCATCACATTATCTCACTACCATCGTGCCCACCTGTCGACTTGTATCTACTCTACATCTACACTCTTATAAAATACACTCTTATAAAAAACAGAGTTGGTGATGATGGTGTGCTTGCCATCCTGCAATATAGGCCGTCCGATTTATATCTGACGGATAGGAAAGAAACTATGGAAATTTTGCAAAAAGGTACCCACACACCTCTCCACATTTGCAAATAAGGCCTTCCCTCGTTCATCCTTTTCTCTCACAAGATAAACAAGTCATACAAATGCATCTTGATGTTACGTGCAACGCACGGGCATCTTGCTAGTAAGAATGAAAACAAACGACAAAAAAATATTTGGACGGTGGTTCGAAGTCATGACCGCGGGCACAGCGGACAAGGTGGCCTTGTATTGGTATGCTGAGCCGTCTGTTTTAACACACAGGAGCTGGTGTGGTGATTATACACACACGCACGCATGCACACAAACTGCATCCACGCAACACACACAAACACATGCACCCACGCACGCACGCAACACTCACACGTACACACGCAGCCACACACGCACGCAACACTCACACGCACGCACGCAACACTCACACGCACGCACGCAACACTCACACGCACACACGCACGCATGCATGCACACACCAGTACACCACACGACCAACAAACACTCTCACGCTCAAGTGCTCAACCTACACGTGCATGCGCACACATCAGGCCCTGACAGACACATACACAACCAGCTGATTCCTGCGCACGGATTGGAGCCTTGTCGCGCCTGCGTAAATTTGTGTTTATCTGACCTTTTGCCTATGCGAACTGACAGGTGGGACCCACAAGGAACGTGGTCAATTTAACTAGTCAACATGGCGCCACGCAGACTATTTGGCCGGTCAACACAGTGCAATCCGATGCTGAACTGTGAGCAAGTGACCGTATAATCACCGCAAAACGTATATAGTGACTGTAATCAGCTTATTCTGAAGTTCGGTGACCGTATTACGCTTTTCTCTCTGTAGGCCCTCCAAAACTACATCTCTACACGTTCTCGCATGTTACATCTAATAACTATGCAATACAGCACTACTACTACACTCTAACACAATAAATCATATGTGTTTTTAGTTTTACTAGATATCATATTGTTACTTATAATTATTCAGTTTGCATACATTAAAATTGCCTTTGAAATGTATGGCCAGTATCATCTACCGTGCGGGAAAAATCCCGCCCTTTCCTGTTTAATTGGGTTTGTATCGATGGATCGTGCGAAACAGCAAAACTATAGTACTATACAGTACAAGTGACAGTTCACTGGGCCGTTGTGTCGTCTACTCCTCCGTCGTAAGAGTGGAGTGCTCGCTTTCATAAATCTTCTAGTCCCTTTCGCCGACATGTGGGACATCAAGCTACTGGGTCCACGTGCCATACCGGAATACAGTGCAGAGCAGCCGGGGTGAAGCACCCCAGTCATGGCGCCGACGTAGTAATGAGCAATGAGGCGTCAAATCACAAAGCTGCACCTTTCCCGCAGTTAAGTTGGAGGGACGAAGCAACCATCATTTCACTCGTTGCTGAATCCGCTTCTCCCTCATCTTCTTCAACTTAACCACGTGTTGCTTCTGCCGTTGTTCTGCCTCATGTGGGACGCGGATCGGCTTGGTAAAGCACTGACACGTGGGACCGCATGTTATCAAACCGCCAGGACAACGTCCTCCGAAAATAAGAAGCCTAATCCTAGACTTAAAAGGGCTACGTAGCTGCTACGTATACTTTCCATCTAATCTATATATGCCCCCCTGATTTTCAGGTGGGGTGGGCCTAATCCTCTCCTTTAATCCAATCAAATAGTCCCACATCACATCAGTTTGTAACTTTACGTAAACCATTACGTGGATGTAGCATTGCTCAAATAAGAAACCTCCCCCGCCATCCGCGCGGCAAAATCACCTCCTTTTTACTAATCTTGATTCTATAATTTTTTAGATCAATATAATTGAGATTTGTATAGATAGCACACAGGAGCAAAACCAAGTGGTACGGTTAAGGGCATCCACAATGTGTAGCCAAATGTGAAAATAGCTTTTGGCATCGTGGGAACCATTGTGGACGGTGTTGCCAAAGCCAAAAAGATGGAACCGAACCTCCCTGATTGAGTGATTGAAGGAATAGAAAAATGCAACGTCTCTCCTCTTTCTCCCATGCTTGGACGCATGTAGTACAGTATAGAGCACAGAGTCTACTCCCCTGTCCCTTCTATCACAAATCACAAAGCAGTGAGGCATCAAATCACAAAAGCACGGACGAAGCAACCATCATTTCACTCTTCGCTGACTCCGCTTCTCCATCGTCTTCTTCGAGAAACCATCTCACCGCACTAGTACTCCTAGTAGTACTAGTAAAGGACTTCCTGGATGCAAATAAGGCGGTTGTCTCGGCTTGCAGGCGGCACTTGCGAACGACTTACCGTGGTCTCCCTCAATGGTGTTCTCCGTCGAACGCACTTCGCCAAACCACCAAAAAAAGAAAGATATCGTCGACGTCACCGCAATGGGGAAGGAAGTCAAATATAGTTACTACCTCCATTTTTTTGTACACAAGGCTAGTATATCAAAATTACAATTTGCAAAGGGCGACTAACACTAATCGAGGCAAAATTGATGGGGTTAGCAACCAAGGACATTAATATCCCCTGCATGCATGCGGAAGTGAGAAGGTTGGTTTGCATGGCGCTGCATTAATCAAGCGATGAGGAGTGATATGGTTAGCTCTTTGGTCTTTGGAGAAAAAAATACGCATTAATTGACACGTGAAACGAGGATTTGCATCGATTAAATCTCGCGAAGGAAAACCCCGCCTTTCTTTTTTAACACTAGTACTCCTAGTACGTACGTACTTATCCTGTTTGGGTCTAGGCCTTGCATTGCCAAACTTCGCCACACATTTTTGCCAAGCTTGCCTAAAGTTTTCAAAATGAGAAGGAGGTACACTTGCGCACGGCTGTCGCGGTCGCACCGCGCCCTCACACGGTCGCTCCTGCACGCCGCGGTCGCACCGCACCCTCACACAGTCGCTCCTGCACGCCGCAAACCCAACCAAGGGAACGCACCCTCACTGACACGTGCTGTCGCATGTGAACAAACCAAACTCAGCCATCCTATCGCTGACATATAATTTTCGTTCATAGAGTATGTTTATCCAACCGCATGTTGGGGAGTATCCGTACGGCCCGTGCGATGGTCTGTTGGGGAAGAAGAAGAGGTGAGGAAGAAGGAAAGAAGGGTTAGGAGACGTAGGATATTCATCCAACCGCCTGAAATGGTAGACTGACCCAAGTCAGGCGACTTGCATAACAAATATATGTTTTTACACAGCAAAAGATCCATAAAAACAACAACATAAATAAAAACTATCACTGCTCGCGGAAAGAGACAGCATCGTCGTCTTTGGCTGCCGGCACGAACCAGCCGTCGCTGCTGACGTGTGTCTCCGCACCGTGGTTGTCCTTGGCCTCCAGCTACTCGTTCAAGCAGAGCATGCAGGCGCTCTGCACGAACGAGAGCACAACCCGGTTCAAGTCGAGGACGTCCGGTTCCGCCTGCAGGAGGGCCTCGATGGTAGCGGCATCTCCGCGCTCCGCGTCGAGTCGAGCCTCCGCCGCCCGGTTCAAGTCCAGGACGTCCGGTTCCGCCTGCAGGAGGGCGTCGATGAGAGAGGCATCTGCGCGCTCTGCATCGAGTCGAGCCTCTGCCGCCCAGTTCAAGTCCAGGACGTCTGGTTCCGCCTGCAGGAGGGCCTCGATGGCAGCGGCATCCGCGCGCTCCGCCTCAAGTTGAGCCTCCGCCATCCGGTTCACATCCACGACATCCGGTTCCGCCTGCAGGAGAGCCTCGATGGCAGCGGCATGCGTGCGCTCCGCATCGAGTTGAGCCTCTGCCTCCCGGTCCTCCTTTAGTATCGCCATGTTGAACCGCTGGTCCGCCTGCACCATGGGGGACTCGGACGCCGGCACGAAGTCGACGTCCATCGTCTCATACCCATCGGGGGCCTTCTGCGCCGCGACCTCCGCCATGAACATTGGATCGGCTTCCTCCTCCTCGTAGCTTGGCTCCAGAGAACTCGGGGATTGGCCCGCCGCAAAGCGAGCTTTGGAACGAAGGTCTGTGGCGCCGGCCGCCGCCGTGATTTCTGCGCGGCGCTCCGGCGTCAGCATCTTGTAGTAAGTGATCTTGCGGCGCACCATGGCTTTCCGGCGAACTAGGGGACGCTTGATGCGGTCTAGGGGATCGAAAGGTGGGGGAATGGGCTGGAGATTTGGTGTGGTTTTAGGGCAGTGGCTGGCGTAGGCTGAGCAGCGAAGGTTCTGGTGTGAATAGTGGTTCCGATGATGACCGGTCAATCGGTTTTGACTGTACATCGCTCTTGTCGCGTTCGCGTTGCAGCCCGGCACGCTGGACCCTCCACGTCGCTCACTGAATGGAACGCGCTTCGTCTTGCGTTTTCGCTCGCTTGTGGGACCGCAGTTGAGAGCAAACCGACGTCCCTCCCCCTCCCCCGCCCGCGTCATTTATTATACCACCACTCCTTCCGTTTTATGCGGAGTAAATAAAAACAGAGGGAGTATACTACGGATTAGGATCCCCTGACGTGGCCGAACCCATTGAGTAACTGACATGCGGGGCCTAGCAAGCATGGGGCCCGCCAGTAAGTGACCGAAAGGGAGGGTAAGGCAGGGATACCTACGTCAGAGGATCCACTTCCACTATACTACTTTGACCAAATGTTAGAGTAATAATATATGACATGCAACTTACACAAATGTTAGAGTAATAATATATGACATGCAACTTACACAAAGCATACAGGGTCTAATGCGTTTTTCGAGGCTAACTTTGACCAAATGTTAGAGTAATAATATATGACATGCAACTTACACAAAGCATACGGTCAAATTCATATGTGAAAGGAGTTTCCAATGATATAATTTTCACATCATACATCTCATGTACTATTAATCTTGTCAATAGTCAAATTGGAAACCATCTCGAGTACAAATCTAGGAGTACGTACGAATCTAACAATATTGATTGGGCGTTGTTGAATGTTGATACCTTTTTGATCAAAGTAGAGATACTTTGACTACACATAAAACTTATATGTAAACTAGAAAGGATAGGGGGAGTATATTGTACGTTCAAAAATGAAACGAACATTGAATACCCTTTATATATGATTTGCGGATGCTATGATCACCGGTTCAAAATTTTGAATCTGCCTTAGGTATCATGTGCCCCCACTCGTTCCCTCTCGATTTCATCTCGGGGTCCGGAGATCTATTGAAAGAGGACTAGGGTGGGTACATGCGAATGATACTCGGCGGAATGTTCAAATGAGGCATGCGGGAGGATGGACTCGACTGGAGGGCGACATGATCGACAGAGAAGAGGGTTGGAGAGGAATGAGAAATAAGAAAACGCCACATGATTATACTTGAACGGCTCAAATAAACAATAAGTTGTCTCGCTTGGCCTACATAGTGAAAGGCCTAATGCGCAACGCGGAGCACTGACGCTCGAATATGGCCGGGAAAATAGGGAAACCGACATGTAGGGCACACCCGTCGGGATGACGTAGCGCAGACTAGTCCAATGGAGGAGCTGGCCCACGGCCTCCTCGCCACCGACAATCGTTCATGTGGGTCGTTGGGGCCAACAACGGGGCGCAGCTCCAGCACCGCCTCTGGACACGGCGACCGCGGTGAGCGACACGCTCATATCGTCGCTAGACACGGTCGGTTTCAGTGTGCCGAGGGTGGCGTTAGTGCTATGGCACGACCAACGGTATGTTTGGTTTGTGCCCAAGGTTGCCCCATCAAAGCATTGGGTAGCCAAAATTTTGGTTGAGGTATTGTTGCCCATGATTTGGCCGACATTGGCAAGAAAAATGAACTAGAGTTGGCTAGAGCTCATTGGCATGCCAAAGAAATGGCAACCATCCAAACAAAGACCAATCTTTGGGTCATGACCAAAATTTTGGTTGAGGTATTGGTTGCCCATGATTTGGCCGACATTGGCAAGAAAAATGAACTAGAGTTGGCTAGAGTTCATTGGCATGCCAAAAAATGGCAACCATCCAAACAAAGACCAATCTTTGGGTCATGACCAAAATTTTGGTAAGGTGCACTTTGGCCACAATCCAAACATATTGTAGGAGTACTAGCAAGATGCCTGTGCGTTGCACGGAAGATCAAGATCTTGTGGGAGAAAAGGATGAACGAGGGAAAGCCTTATCTGCAAATGTGGAGAGGAGTGCGGGTAAATTGTCATAGTTTCCTTCCTATCCGTTAGATATAGATCGGACGGCCTATATTGCAGGATGACAGGCACACCATCATCACCAACTCTGCTTTTTATTGAACCAAGACAAATCTAACATGCGAAGTAAAATAAACACATAGGGTCTATACATACACAAATTATCTTAGGCACTCCAATAGTACGTCCACTACACATTCACGCATTTCACATCTTTCTACATCTACGGGAACCTACGAAAGGGTTAACGTAAATTGCCTCTCTCTCTCCTCCCCTGATTTTCATGGTGGTGGGCCCCTCCCTCCCCCAATCTACAATCAACAGCTCACACGTTTCACATTACGTTAATTACATAACTGGGATTACGTAGGTGTAGCATTACTCGTCCTAAAAAACCCAACTAAGCCAACCTCCCAGCATATCACTTGGGAAAAGACCCGGCCGCGCCGTTTTAGTCGGGATTACCGGATTACTAGTAGTAGTATCGATGGATCACACGAAGCAACAAATTTTTTTTGAGGGGGCGAAGCACCTAGTACAAAAGGAAAAAAGGCGGTACACTCACACCACTCCTGTCGCGGTCGAATTGCACCCCACACACGTTCGGTCCTGCACATGGCTCACGCAAACGGAACGCGCTTCGGCTTGCCTCTTCACTGACACGTGGGACTACACTTGGAGAAACCGACCATGCGCCAAACTCCCCCCGCCCACCGCGCGAAAATCCTCCCCCCCACACCCAAAAATCCCCCCAAATCCGATTCAACCGCCCTTCGGCCAACTAGCCAATAATATTCCCCAAACCCCCTCCCCCCTGTCCCCCTCCACTCCATTCGCTCCGCCAAAGCCGCCCTCCCCGCCGCGCCGATACGTCGACGCCGCGGTTCGGCGATCCTCTCGCTCCCACAGTACGCTCTCGTAGACTGCCGTCCTCTAGCCGTGCCACCACCTCTGGCTATGTTCTCGTGGAGGCGCACAGCGGTCAGCGCCGCCACCGCTGGCGACGTTCATGTGGAGACGCACGGCGGTCAGCTTCTCCCACGGTACGCACATTCTAGACTGAGGCCCCGTTCATGTCGGTGTAGCGCTGAATGTTAGCTGATAGACGCTGTTAATCTCACTGTTTGCCGAAGTAGTTTACTGCCAATATGCTCTGCTTAAGAAGCTTCCTTGCCCTGTTCTGCACTCAATCTGCTTAGCTGAGATGGCATGCCAAGGCCGATTAGTTGCTAAAATATCCTGCCATATATTTATTGTGACGTAGATTGCCATGGTCTAGTAGCCAATCTGTTAGGTGAAATAGCTCTACACCGTTTTATACTTGATCTTTGTTGCTGCGATGGCCTTCGATAGTTCGATGGCTGTGTGCTCGGCCTCATTGACTGCTGAAACAGCCTGCCATAATTTGGCACTCAAATCTGTTTGCTGAATTAGGTTTACATATATTTCGTTACTTAGATCTGCTCATCCAAATATCTTGCCATAGCTTTAGACATCGACCTAGGTATTTTTTTCTGGACTTCATAAAAAAGCATATATGTTTTTCCTGTAATATCTAGTAGAAGAACTAATTTGTATGTCTAACAGATGGACAGGACTTGGATAACTTCTGCTCGAAGATTCTCCGCTGCATATGTCGAGGGGGTTGAAAACTTCATGAACTTTATCAGAGCTGAGTACGGTGGTCCGAAATCAGATGTGCTCTGCCCGTGTAGCAGTTGCATGAATTCAGTTACAAGACCCCAGTCAACTGTGCAAAATCATCTACACTTGTATGGGATGTCTGTCACATATACTAGGTGGGTTCATCATGGTGAAGCTGTGAACGTCAATGTTATTGACTACGTGGAAGCAGCAGATCACCATCTTGATCTGCCTGATGCTCAGGTGGAAGAGGAGGAGGAGGTGGTGGTGGCGGAGCCAGTGAGTTTGACCAACATTGAAACAATGCTACGAAATGCTCATGCATTCCGTGAACTTTCACCTGCAGAAGAAAAACGGTGGGCCCGCATGTTGGAACAATGCAACGTTGCTGTCACCCCAGGAAATAAGCTGTCAGTATTCTCAGCTATGGTCACCTTTCTTCAGGTGAAGACATCTGAGCGGATGACCAACAAATCATTCGATGCGATGTTGGCTGCTTTCTGTGAATCTTTCCCAGATGCGTCTGAGCTGCCACACACCTACAATAAAATGAAGAATTTCCTTCGTGCAGTTGGAATTGGATATGATATGATCCATGTTTGTAAGAATAATTGTGTTCTGTTCCAGAAGGATTATGCCAACTTAAGTGAATGCCCGAAATGCAAATCATCAAGACGGAAAGATGGCGATGCTGTGAAGAGGATTCCTCATAATGTTCTGAGACATTTTCCAATTACACCAAGATTGCAGAGGTTGTTTCATGATGCTGAAACAAGAGAGGATGTACTATGGCATTCTAGGAACCATGAGTACAGAGATTAGAATGCAATGAGCCATCCATCTCATGGTAGTGAGTGGAAAAGCTTCAATGATAAACATAAAGAGTTTGCTGCTGACCCGAGAAACATTAGACTTGGCTTAGCTTCAGATGGATTTAACCCATTTGGCCACCAGAGCGCCACATATAGCATATGGCCAATGCTTTTTATCCCTTACAACATGCCTCCAAATGTCTGCACCAAAGAATCAAACTACATGATGGCCTTGCTCATCCCAGGTCCAAAAAGTCCTGGAAAGGATTTTGATTTGTTCATGGAGCCTCTTGTGGAGGAACTTCAACAGCTATGGAAGGGTGTTCTCACTCGAGACCTATATAGCAGCCCACCAGCTGATTTCTTTCTGCGTGCTGTTATAATTTGGTGCATCTATGATTATCAAGCTTTGGGCACTATGTCAGGGCGAACGACACATGGTTACAATGCATGTGTTCGCTGTGACAGGAATCCACTGTCATACGCAATACTTAGCAAGATCTGTTACATTGGACACCGCCGTTTCCTTGCCAAGGACAAGCCGCATCCTAGAAAATACCGAAGACGTGTGTTCAATGCAAAGCATGAAAATCGTGATGCGCCAAAGAGGCTCACCGCCGATGAGTTGCAAGTGGAATTAGAGAAGGTGAGGCATATTACACCAGGAAACCATCCTGGTAATGGTAGCGGGAAAAGGAAGCGTGGCAGGGTAGAAGAGAGATTGTTGTTTACCTGCAGGTCCACTTTGTGGGACTTGGAGTATTGGAAAGATTTGGATATGCGGCATAATCTTGATGTGATGCACATCGAGAAAAATATATGTGACGGCATTATCGGCACACTTCTTAATATTGAAGGCAAGACGAAAGATACCTTAAAATCTAGGATTGATTTGAGACACATGGGTATCAGAAAGGATTTGCAGGTGCAAGATGAAGGTAAACCACGGGATATGGCACCAGCTGTGTACGTCTTGGACAAGGTAAAAAGAAAAGAATTCTGCGAGGTCCTGTCACGTGTGAGATTCCCACATGGATTTGCTTCCAACCCTGAAAGGAGAGTCAGTGCAGATGGAAACAAGGTACAAGGGTTGAAAACTCATGACTGCCACATCCTACTTCAAAGGGTTTTACCTGTTATCCTTAGAGGATTGGGCCGCCCTGACTTATACAAAGCAGTTGCAGAGTTGAGACAATTCTTCAGGGAACTCTGCAGTAGGAATATCAGGATAGATGCTTTGGAGCGTCTTAGAGACAAGATACCAACTATCCTATGCGACCTTGAGAAGATATATCCTCCAGCCTTCTTTGATGTGATGGTGCATTTGGCTGTTCATCTACCTGATGAGGCACTACTTAGAGGTCCAGTACAGTATGGCTGGATGTACCCTATTGAAAGGCGTCTAGGCACTTTCAAGGGCTATGTTAGGAACAGAGCTAGACCCGAGGGTTCCATTGCAAAGGCCTACATTGCTACAGAAGCATTGACATTCTGCTCAAAATACATTGAAACAGCTGATCAGCTTAGCAAAGAGGTGGGTGAAGACAATCCCGAGCTCAATGTTTTCGATTATTCTGTTCGAGTTACATGGAAGAGTCGACAAGAGGACAAACCTAAAGATTTGGACAAAATGGTTTGGTATGTGTTGAATAACTGTCCTGAGATACTACCTTATATCAAGTAAGTGCAGTACTGCAGCTTATACATCGTAATCTACTAAACTTGCAGCACATTCTTATATATTTAGATGTTTGACGCGATCACTATGTTGTGCAGCATCTACAAAGAGGAGTTACTGCCGCAAAATCCAAGAAACATTGACAAACTGGTTATGGCAGGATTTGCGGAATGGTTCAAGAACCATGTAAGCTTTTGAAGTGCACTGTCAGTTTTTTTAATATATTGAGTACATAAGATGATCAGCTTGTCTATTTTCTAACCATAGGTTAAGAAGATGCGGGAGGATGGGCAGGCAGTTGATGATGCCCTTTACTCACTAGCAATGGGTCCTGATACTCGGGTAAGACATTATGAATCTTGCGTTGTTGGAGATGTGCGCTACAACACCCTTGCACGAGACGAAGGCAGGAAGACACAAAACAGTGCCATCATGAGCACGGATACGTATGACAAAGAGACAACTGAAATGTATGTTAACATAACAGACATTGTTCAGTTGCAGTATATCTCCAATTTCGAGGATCATCGGTGTGTGGTTCTGTTGTGCTGTCGTTGGTATAACCTGTTTTCCAGGATCGCAAAACCCAGAGCTGATGATTATTTCAAATCCATCAATGTCAAGGCGGCGTACCAGACCAACGAGCCTTTTATTTTGGCAAATCAAGCAACACAAATATTTTTCTTGGAAGACACATTTGCACGTAGCGATGATTGGAGAGTATTGCAAAGGTTTGAGCAGAGGAATTCGTTTAATGAAGTTGCACAACAAGATGATGCTTACACTGCTCCTGATGTACAAGATAACATAGATGTTCCTAATATCTTTCAGAACCATCACGTCAATGATGTCGGCGAAAAGATTGCATGTCGTGCTGTGGACATACAAGAGTTGATCAAGAAGAAGCCAACGTTCGAGGACGTTGAGGACGAAGAAGAAGATGACACCGTGGGGAATTACGATTTAGACTGATACACATGGCGAAGATGTTGATGCTGCTGCTCCGGATGATGATTACATTGCTTTTGTCGTATTTGCCTGTCAGAAGACTTTTTTATCTACTATGTGAAATTGTGTTTGCTATGACAATTGAAACCTGATGAACATGTTGTTTAGTATTTTGCTGTGAGAACATCACTTGTTATGTATGCTGATTTGTGTTTGGTGATTGTATGACAACTAAAACATGATGACATTGTTGTTTAGTTGTACTCATATTTGGCTGTGAAACTTGAATTTGATGACATAGTTTGCTGTTGGACTGCAATTTGCTCGACGTCTTCGAATGAGAACAAAGCTGACTCGACAGGGCCTCTGCTATTTATTTATTTATATGAGCAAAAGGGGATACCCCCTGATTTCCGTTAATAGAAATCATTAGATGTTCACAACACTATGCCCAGCCTGCTAAACAGGTTTCATTCATTACTAGTTCAGCAAAGTGCTCATGTCGTAGCCACTGAATACATCACGAGTGCTACATACACTGCAAATAAAGAGACAATCATCCTACAGAGCACGTCGATTTTGCCCATTATCTTCACAAGCTCTTTCATCTCCTCATTGCTGTCAAGGCCGTTCAGCAGCTGTTGCTTGGCCATGATCAGAGGAACTGCATCTTTAACCTTCTGCTCTGCATCTTCCTCTTCTGCCGTTCCTTCAGTTACTTGTCCAACACCCCAACCTGCTGGTATTGGGATTCCTCGGCTAACCAAATAATCAGCGTAGTTGCATTCCCCCACATCAGCAACTTCCCAGAAATACAAATCACACGAATCTTCCCTTTTCTGCATGAATCAAATTGGAAGATCATCAACCAAACTATTAAAAAAATCAGCAACTGAAAGCAGCAGAACAACACTTAAACATATTATTACCCCATGATTCGGGCATTTGTAGAAGACTCGGCCAGGGTTGCGGATTGTGGTTGAGACACGACGGATGACTCTGCGTGATTTGCAGCAGTGGCACCACACCAACGACAGCGGGTTGCGATGAGCAATCGGCTGCGGTGCGCGTGCCGGCGGGGGTGTGATGAGACCCACACGCGATGGTACGGGTGGCGACTTGGCGCATATCTGGTTGTTGCCTGCTGAAGAGCAGGTGGACGAGCAGCCAGCGGACATGGTTGCTGCGGCCAGAGCTTCTGATGCTAGGCAAGAGTAAGTAGAGAAGAGGAGAAGCGAACGTTGGATATGTCAGTTTCATTACTTGCAGAGTAGCATAGCACCATATATAGTCATAGTCTAGGTTTGGATTCGAACCAGCTACAGGAGCACATCTTTCTTTTTTCTAAAACTCGGCAACGTCTCTTTACTGGTACACTAGCTTGTTCTGTACGCCTTCCCAAGTCTTTGATTTTCTTTTCCTTTTTTTGCGAGGAAGGAAGGAGGACAAAATTGAGAGTTCCTGGGACTCGAACCCAAGACCTCTCGGTTGAAAACCAAGGGTGCTAGTCACTTATGTGGCGAACGTTCCCTGCGAGGAGGACGGCAGACGAACGCATTTTCCTTGTAGTTTTCTTCCTATATATATAAAATTATGCTACTTGGTGTCCGCTTAGTCAACAAACGATTGTGCCAACCTTGATCGTTGGATTGACATTCAACGTCTGTCGTGTTTCTTCAGTCTCTTCTTCCTTGAGCCGCCAAAGCCAAACCAGCGCCGGCGGGACCGCCTGCTCCCGCCTCCCACGGCTGGCTGTGATCTTCCCTGGCTCCTGTTCGTTCCCGTCCGAGGCCTCACCATCGTCCTCCACCTTGGTTCGCTCGCTGCGGCGCCGCCCTCCGGTGTTGTCAACATGGTCAACGACCGAGAGGAATAAGGAGATGACTGTACATGGTGAGGATGACAGTAGGGACCCAACAGCGCGCGCAGTAATTTTGTTTTTTCGGGACGGAGAAGGGTATCAACTGGGTTGTGCGGGACCCGTGGCCCGTCTAGCCCAGGCTATTATTTCATATGTTTAGCACATGACCAGCCCAGTTTGTTTTTTTCCTTTCTGTAGCGATCCGACCCGAATGGATCAAGTCTCTGTGCTTAAGTGTCATCCCAGGATCGGTATGCTGACACACACAGTACTCGAGGATTTATAACAGAGGTAAATCACATGTATAAAATAACGTAAATACTATTACCTCAATCCAAATAGCGGAAGTAACAAGGTTGTGGATTCCCATCAACACCAACAGCAAAGTTGAGTGCAGAAATCGTAACCCTAACGTATCACTTACTCGTCGTAAGAATCCTGCAACATGAAACGTTGCAGCCCGAAAACGGTTCAGCACATGGAATATGCTGGCAAATTCACACCGTAGAGAAATGATGAACAAAGGCTATCACTACATGCATATATGGCTGGTGGAAAAGCTCTATGGTTATAATGTTTTTGCGAAAAGCCAATTTTTCCCTACTTCAAAGGAATAAATTTTATTTAACTATCATGGTGGTTGTGAAACATTGAGATGGTTGATAGCATCTCAATCCCAATTAAGAACGTGATTAAACCCAAATCAAATTTAAATTAAGTAACATGATGAGATCAACGGGATGATCCAAGAACTAGATACTCAAAATGTCCATAACCGGGGACACGACTAATCATGATTAGTTTGTACACTCTGCAGAGGTTTGCGCACTTTTCCCCACAAGACTCGATCTCCTCCGTTCGATTACTCGCACTACATGGTGTTTGAGTAACGGATGACCGAGACACAGTCTTTCAGAAGTGTTTGCACCTTACGTATGGGTAGACCGTTACACCTACTTTCCCCTACATCTGCTAGTCTACCACTTTAAGAGTTCACACAACTTAATCAACTATGCTAGAGCCCATAATAGCTTGTGGCTGCACACGGAAGTTTCTAGCATGAATAATCTCATGATCCCTTTGAACCTGGGTGGCGGTCCAAAAGAAAAACAGGCAATCCTGGAATACCCAGGTACCTCAATCCACCCAGATGTGAGTTTTAGTTGCCACCTTAAGTAAACCATTAATTAACAATCTCACATCTGTCATGGAAATCTCTCAAACCCAATCCACGTCTACGAGCATAGCATGGCAATATAATAGCAACGTAGAAGTAACTCCCAAGGGTTTGATAAATAAAACAGGTAATAGGTACTACCTCAACTACATCCCAATACCCACAATTTAATTAGATCCTAATCATGCAATGTTTGAGGAGTGATCTAATGCAATAAAAACTGGGTATGGAAAGGTATGATCAAAGTGTTACTTGCCTGCAATGCTGATGAAGATGATTCGCACTCAACACTCTTGATAGATCTACTCGTCACACTCCGGTCAATCTATCATAAGCAAGCAATAGCAACCATACATAAGCAATCACTCAAAAGATCAGAAAGAACGAGGGAAACAATTCGGAAAAACTTCAAAACCAAGCAAATAACTCTTGCAACATAAAACAATTTCTAACAGTACCAAAATTATGTGAATTTGGCCTTATCAGAAAGTTTAGGTCAAGAGTTGCGAATTGCAAAAAGAATCAACTCAAACGGAGTTATAAAACTCAAGTTACGATCAAACGAAGTTTGAATACAAATCTGTTTGAATTCAAATTTTAAAAGTTTCTAAAACATGTTTAAGTTGTTTTACTGGATAGAGGAGATCATAACGAAGAAGTGGGCGTTGGTTTCGTTGGATTTGGACAAACGAGTAAAAAGTTGCAGACGTTTGAAGATCAGGGGCTAATCTGTAAATAAATTATTCACAGATGGGTCCCTGGCCGAAAATAACAGAAAGAGAAAAAACTAAATAGTGAACGTTCGTTTATAGGATCTAAATAGTTGACATTCGCAGTTTAATAAAACCTAAGAAAAACAGATCTAGTCTAGGTTTTCTTAATAAAACCAAAACGAATAAATAAAAAAAAATAAACCGGGGCGGTTCACGGTTTATACTGGCTCGGGCAAATAAACCGGCGGCGGCGGCGGTTCCCGGCGAAGTGCGGCGGTGAGGCGGAGCGACGCGGCGGCGGCGCCTCGGGTCCGGCGGCTCCGGTCGTCCAGGAGGGCGATGGAGAGGTCGGGGAGGGGCGGCGCGTCGCGGCGAGGAGGATGGCGGCGTCGGCGGCGGTCCACGACGACGGGAGGAAGGGAGGCGGCGGCGGCAGTCCCGGCGAGGCAGCGGCGAGATGCGGGAGGAGAGGGGAGAGAGAGGGGGCGGCGCGGGGCTCCGGGCGGCGCTATTTATAGGCGCGGGAGGCGAGGCCTGCCGTGGGCGAGGGGCAGCGACGGCGTGGCGGCGCCGGACTCCGGGAGGAGTCCCGGTCGGGGACGACGGGCAGGCTGGGCCCGCGGCCTGGCTGGGTGCTGGGCCGGCCCAGTCGGCGAAGTTTTTTTTTAAAACACAGGGAAAAGAAAAGAAAATGAAAATAAAATAAAATATTATATACTCATATAATATATCAAAATTTTCAGAAAAAGATTTCCTACAACGTGGACATTTTTGTAAAGTCAAATAAAATCCACACAAATTTAAATAAATCAAACGGTGCTACTGCCTTAATAAAATCCAATAAAATAATTTTTAAAATACCCAAAATGATTTCAAATTTATTTCTCTCCAATTTTCTGTTGTAGGGAATCATGTTACCCTATTTTCTGTATATTTTATTTTGGAGAAAAATAATTTGAATAAAACTCAAATAACTCCAATATTGAAAAATAATTTCAATGGGACTTTGAATTTAATCCTTTGAAACTCCCAACTCATATTTCATTTGTTTTGAAGAAGTCATTTTATCTTCTCTCGTGAAAATCATTGAGTTGCATAAAGTTTCAGAAATGGGAAATATTTTCAAATGAAATTGAAATATTTTCAACACCCCTTGTCATTTAAATAAATGGAAGAAGTCATGTCATCTTCTCTCCAGGGTTTTATGGTGAAAAGAATTTGAATTCATGGAGATCATAAAAGCAAAATGAAAGTTTGGGAAAGTCCTTTTATTCCCTCTCATTTAACTTTCAAAAGATTTCGAATTCCACTCACTTTCAGTCAATCAATCAAACAATCAAACAAACAATCAAATCTATCTATTTATTATAAAATTCCAAAATTTAGAATTTTGGGATGTTACAAACCTACCACCCTTAAAATGAATCTCGTCCTCGAGATTCGGAGAGGCTAGCAAGAAATAGGTTAGGGTTTGGGGGTCTTCTCAAAATCCATCGATCGTCTCAAGGGTCTGGGGTGCTACCACCCTTAGAAGCATGGTTACAGTCGCATCAATACTCATATACTCCATCCTTATCCTTGACAGGGTCGGTCTTCTCAGATATTTAGTATAATTCCTTCTCTGGACTCTTCAGGTGGTGGCATAACCTTTACCACAATTGTTCTGTCCTTTCATCCTGGTAAGGTTATTCCATTACTGGGTCTTCTTAGCTATCGGGTCAGGCGCCAATACTAAACAACTATCGACATCTCCTGGTGGTCAACAATTTATGGTTTCTCCTGCAGGAAAATGGGTCTGGGTTGATCCTCACCGTATAACCTACGATTGGCATCAACTGTCGTGTACAAGGGACAATACCTATACCATTCTAAGGTTTAAACAAGGTTTGATCGTCGTCTCTCTACTATAGGTAAGTCACTCAGATTTACCATCCCGTATAGCAAAGCGAATAATAAGAGTAAGTCGGTATGGTGATCAATCCATCCCGCACCCAAATCATTACCTTGTATATGGTTTAGTGAATCTCGCATTCTAAAACTCGGTCATCCTCACAAGCATTGCAGAATTTCTCTTGTCGACGAACCAAGTTCGGATAAATCCATGGATTCTGCAAGCCAACAAACATCTATCGTTCCTTCCCAACCCTCAGGTTTTGCGTAACTCCTATAAGATCGTCTGTCGATAAAAATCGTAACTTCTTCCAGGGTCTTCCCTTCAGCAAGAAATGTGCTTGCTTTTTGGCAGGTCCTGGGGCCTGTGGGTTATGGCCCACCTCATCACTTGTAGTTCCTTGAACTTATCATCGAGCAACTAATCATTACTCCAACTTCCAACTTCCTAGCATTCTTAAATCCATCCAATTGTACTGTCTTCCTTCCTTCTATTGGCACCAAACTAGGACATGATTACTCAGACTCATCATGGAATTTCCATTGATACATATTTCCAACATCATACCTCCTTTATATCCAATAGTACTTCATCTCTTCATCCTCGGGGAATATCCCACATACCGAGAAAAAAACTTATACTTATGAAGTCCATACTCCACTTCGTGGAACATCATTATCCTTTCCAGGGTCAAGCGTCCTTACAGGGGAATATTGGCCATCTCTGCATGGCACTTCTTCAACTGGGAAACGTGAAACACATCATGGGCTCCTGACAGTCCTTCGGGTGACTCCAGCTTGTTGGCCACTTCTCCCATACGCTCCAAAACTCGGTATGGTCCTACAAATCTCGGGGCTAACTTTCCCTTAACTCCAAATAGTTTAACTCCTCGCAGAGGGGACACACGAAGACATGCTCTATCTCCAATTTCATAGACTACCTCCTTTACATCCAATAATACTCCATACCCTCATATTCTTGGGGTATCCAACATATCGAGATAAAACTCATACTTATTTTGTTCGAAATCCACTTCGTGGAATATCATTACCTTTTCCAAGGGTCAAGTTTCCTCACATGGTACTACCACCTTTAAGATGCACAATCTTCCATAGACCATATTTCTCATATCCTCGAAAATGGTCAAAATCTTTCTTCATAGAGTAACAACTCATAAAATCCAAATCAATACCAATGATGCTAACTTTATTGATTCTCAAATATTACAATCTCTTTCATTCCATTACATGCCTCAACCCGACACCTCACTAATAAAAGAAATGTCCACACTACTACTACCATTTTTTTCTCGTTGCACTCAACTATTTATCACAAGTCTCCGTCTCCTTGGGGCATTCTCTGGCAAAGTGCCCTGCTTCATCACAACCGAAACATATTACTTCTGACATATCTCGAGGTTTCCTTGTGATTATATAGCCTCCTGGGGTCCTCATCTTCCCTTTTGGGCAATCATTGAAGTAGTGTCCTGAATTTTTGCACCTGAAACATGTGATATGACTCAGGTCTTTCTTTGTAGAAATTGGGTTGTTCCTGGGACCCAATCTACTTCTCTTCCTGGACTTTTCCGTTCCAATCAGGGCTTCTATTTCCTGTGGGTCATACTCTACTTCCTCTGTCGGGAATTCTACTAAATCCCCATTCAGACAATTTCTGGAGATGTGTCCTTCTTTCCACATGAATAGCATGACTTGGTGCAGGGTTTCATTGGTTCTTCTTTGGGTGTGTCCTCCACCTCTTCCTTCATCACAGATTCCTCTAAAATTTCCATGAGGGCTCTTTTCATTGCTTCTTTCTTCTGCTGGATGGTCCTTTGTACCATGGGGTAGATGTGACACTGAGCAGGGTAGTGGGCAGTCCCTTCACACAAGAAACAAGTGATCTGCCGAGTTGGGCATTCTTCAGCTGGGTGACTTCCTTCACAATTAGGGCATTCATCCTTGTGTTCCTTATGATTGTGTCCTATTTCTCCACAAGGCTTGTATGCACAAGGTTTCTTCATATCCTTTCCATAAGGCTTCAATTTCTGGGACACAAGACGAGATCTTTGTAGAGTCCACTTAAATTCTTTCCAAGTGGTTACTTCTTGCCATCCATTGATGGTTTGGTACATCCTCCACCAAGTAGCAACACCTCTTTCAAAACATTGAAGAGCATGCCGGGTCATATCCTTTCCGACTATAGGGTTATTCTTCATGTGATCCTCCATGTTCTGAATCCATCGGTCCGTCTCCATTTGACTCATCGGTCCAGAAAATACAAGCTCATCTCCATTCATCCTTTATTGGGTCCATGGGTTTGGGGTGAGATAAGAGAGGTCGAGAGGGATGCACACAATGCAAACAAAATTTTGAAAAGACAGATTTTATTGTGGCTGTCGGAAAAACAACAAACAAATGACAGCTCACAAACGTCGCATCTAACGTAGGTATAACAGGGGTTTGGTCTTCTAAAGGTCAACAAATCTTCAACGTCGCCGAACTCTTCAAGTCTTGTTAATGTCTCCGATGGCTTCTTCCAATCATGCTTGTCCTTCTCAAGTTCTTTTGCCAAACCATCTCTGTTGACGCGAAGTCTCTCGTGACGTCCTTTAATATTTCTGGAGTTGCGTTCCAAACTTCTGGGTTTCATCAACCTCGACATGGACCATGATCCTACTGTCCTTCAGTTCATGACGAATCTTTGATGTCTTGAGGTTTTGCTCCTCCATCATGGCTACTTTCAGCTTCTGGGTCATGAGTCCTTCACGAAATGCTTACTTGTTGAATACTGCTTCCTGAAGGTTCATCTTTAAACTTCCTGATGTAATGCTCCAGATCCTGGTGATACACCAGCTAAGGTTAAAACTGCATCCTTTGCTTATAGATGCTCCATCAGCTTTCTACCAGCCAATCCTTCCATGCATCTGCATGCTTAACTCCGCACGGTGACACTAGCATAAACGGGTAATAACACCATGGTCAGCCGTGTCTATGCCCATGTTACTGCCATGAGCTTTCATTCCATAACTGATATCTCATGTCTTTGGGTTTTCTTAACAAAATCTTTGAGTTCTAATGCTCCATGTTTCGGTGTTTCTCCGATACACCTTGGTCTCTGGCATTGACGGCTTCCATAGTTTGCCCAGTTCCATAAGGGTAACCTTCCTAGGTCATACACATCTGGCAATTCTTCAGAGCCTTCAAATTCTCCCAGTCTTCAGAGTCTTCAACCGTTGTAGTTTCCATTATCATAATGCACGGTAAAATCCTCTTCATTCCAAAATGGTCTTAGTTGTCCGATATCTTTTACTTCTTGAAGTGGTCTCATCCGTCGAATCTTCGAGTGGTCCAAAAGGAAAAAGGGTATGGTCTCACCAAAAGGGAATATTTGAATAAGACTCGGAAAAGAAGAGAGGTAAAAGATCTTTTTGAAAAGGAAAGTTTTTGAGAAAATCCTTCCTATGGGCTTGCCAGTTTCTAGGGTCACGTCCTACAGTCAACATGTGCTCTGATACCATCTTGTAGCGACCCGACCCGAATGGATCAAGTCTCTGTGCTTAAGTGTCATCCCTGGATCGGTATGCTGACACACACAGTACTCGAGGATTTATAACAGAGGTAAATCACATGTATAAAATAACGTAAATACTATTACCTCAATCCAAATAGCGGAAGTAACAAGGTTGTGGATTCCCATCAACACCAACGGCAAGGTTGAGTGCAGAAATCATAACCCTAACGTATCACTTACTCGTCGTAAGAATCCTGCAACATGAAACGTTGCAGCCCGAAAACGGGTCAGCACATGGAATATGCTGGCAAATTCACACCATAGAGAAATGATGAACAAAGGCTATCACTACATGCATATATGGCTGGTGGAAAAGCTCTATGGTTATAATGTTTTTGCGAAAAGCCAATTTTTCCCTACTTCAAAGGAATAAATTTTATTTAACTATCATGGTGGTTGTGAAACATTGAGATGGTTGATAGCATCTCAATCCCAATTAAGAACGTGATTAAACCCAAATCAAATTTAAATTAAGTAACATGATGAGATCAACGGGATGATCCAAGAACTAGATACTCAAAATGTCCATAACCGGGGACACGGCTAATCATGATTAGTTTGTACACTCGATCTCCTCCGTTGGATTACTCGCACTACATGGTGTTTGAGTAACGGATGACCGAGACACAGTCTTTCAGAAGTGTCTGCACCTTACGTATGGGTAGACCGTTACACCTACTTTCCCCTACATCTGCTAGTCTACCACTGTAAGAGTTCACACAACTTAATCAACTATGCTAGAGCCCATAATAGCTTGTGGCTGCACACGGAAGTTTCTAGCATAAATAATCTCATGATCCCTTTGAACCTGGGTGGCGGTCCAAAAGAAAAATAGGCAATCCTGGAATACCCAGGTACCTCAATCCACCCAGATGTGAGTTTTAGTTGCCACCTTAAGTAAACCATTAATTAACAATCTCACATCTGTCATGGAAATCTCTCAAACCCAATCCACGTCTACGAGCATAGCATGGCAATATAATAGCAACGTAGAAGTAACTCCCAAGGGTTTGATAAATAAAACAGGTAATAGGTACTACCTCAACTACATCCCAATACCCACAATTTAATTAGATCCTAATCATGCAATGTTTGAGGAGTGATCTAATGCAATAAAAACTGGGTATGGAAAGGTATGATCAAAGTGTTACTTGCCTGCAATGCTGATGAAGATGATTCGCACTCAACACTCTTGATAGATCTACTCGTCACACTCCGGTCAATCTATCGTAAGCAAGCAATAGCAACCATACATAAGCAATCACTCAAAAGATCAGAAAGAACGAGGGAAACAATTCGAAAAAACTTCAAAACCAAGCAAATAACTCTTGCAACATAAAACAATTTCTAACAGTACCAAAATTATGTGAATTTGGTCTTATCAGAAAGTTTAGGTCAAGAGCTGCGAATTGCAAAAAGAATCAACTCAAACGGAGTTATAAAACTCAAGTTACGATCAAACGAAGTTTGAATACAAATCTGTTTGAATTCAAATTTTAAAAGTTTCTAAAACATGTTTAAGTTGTTTTACTGGATAGAGGAGATCATAACGAAGAAGTGGGCGTTGGTTTCGTTGGATTTGGACAAACGAGTAAAAAGTTGCAGACGTTTGAAGATCAGGGGCTAATCTGTAAATAAATTATTCACAGATGGGTCCCTGGCCGAAAATAACGGAAAAAGAAAAAACTAAATAGTGAACGTTCGTTCATAGGATCTAAACAGTAGACATTCGCAGTTTAATAAAACCTAAGAAAAACAGATATAGTCTAGGTTTTCTTAATAAAACCAAAACGAATAAATAAATAAAAAATAAACCGGGGCGGTTCACGGTTTATACCGGCTCGGGCAAATAAACCGGCGGCGGCGGCGGTTCCCGGCGAAGTGTGGCGGTGAGGCGGAGCGACGCGGCGGCGGCGCCTCGGGTCCGGCGGCTCCGGTCGTCCAGGAGGGCGATGGAGAGGTCGGGGAGGGGCGGCGCGTCGCGGCGAGGAGGATGGCGGCGTCGGCGGCGGTCCACGACGACGGGACGAAGCGAGGAGGCGGCGGCAGTCCCAGCGAGGCGGCGGCGAGATGCGGGAGGAGAGGGGAGAGAGAGGGGGCGGCGCGAGGCTCCGGGCGGCGCTATTTATAGGCGCGGGAGGCGAGGCCTGCCGTGGGCGAGGGGCAGCGACGGCGTGGCGGCGCCGGACTCCGGGAGCAGTCCCGGTCGGGGACGACGGGCGAGCTGGGCCGCGGCCTGGCTGGGTGCTGTGCCGGCCCAGTCGGCGAAGTTTTTTTTAAACAGAGGGAAAAGAAAAGAAAATGAAAATAAAATAAAATATTATATAGGCATATAATATATCAAAATTTTCAGAAAAAGATTTCCTACAACGTGGACATTTTTGTAAAGTCAAATAAAATCCACACAAATTTAAATAAATCAAACGGTGCTACTGCCTTAATAAAATCCAATAAAATACTTTTTAAAATACCCAAAATGATTTCAAATTTATTTCTCTCCAATTTTCTGTTGTAGGGAATCATGTTACCCTATTTTCTGTATATTTTATTTTGGAGAAAAATAATTTGAATAAAACTCAAATAACTCCAATATTGAAAAATAATTTCAATGGGACTTTGAATTTAGTCCTTTGAAACTCCCAACTCATATTTCATTTGTTTTGAAGAAGTCATTTTATCTTCTCTCGTGAAAATCATTGAGTTGCATAAAGTTTAAGAAATGGGAAATATTTTCAAATGAAATTGAAATATTTTCAACACCCGTTGTCATTTAAATAAATGGAAGAAGTCATGTCATCTTCTCTCCAGGGTTTTGTGGTGAAAAGAATTTGAATTCATGGAGATCATAAAAGCAAAATGAAAGTTTGGGAAAGTCCTTTTATTCCCTCTCATTTAACTTTCAAAAGATTTCGAATTCCACTCACTTTCAGTCAATCAATCAAACAATCAAACAAACAATCAAATCTATCTATTTATTATAACATTCCAAAATTTAGAATTTTGGGATGTTACACTTTCTGAAAATGGCTAGCCAGCTATTTTGTTTTTTGCAGAATAACCAACGTAGGCCTACTTGCTTTTCTACGCCCTGCTGGGCCGGAAATCTTTCAAGACGAGGAGGGATGCATTTTGCCCAGAAAATGGGCTATAAGTAATAAGAAATGGGCTATCAGTAATGATAAATGGGCTGTAAAATGAAAAAATACAGCAAACAGGCAATTAGTTCCAAAATACAGTTTTCTTTCGGATTTTGATATTTTAAATTTCATTGTTTTTGTGCGGGTAAAATTTTATTTAATTTAAATTAAGGTATATTTAGATTTAAAATTAATTTGAATCTGGCTAGAAATTTCGGGCTGTATGCTGTTTGGGACAGATTTGGAGGCTGACTTGTGGGTCTACTAGGTTGACGTGTACTTTGGCTTTGTCAACTTAGTCCACAAACGATTCTAGCAGTAGTGACCGTTGGATGTTAATCCAACGGCCGTGCTGCTTCTTCAATATCTGATCTTCTTGCTCCAGCCGCCCAAACCAGCTCCGGTGGGACTGCCTGCTCCCGCCTCCCGTGGCCGGCTGTGCTGCCGCACAGGCCGCACCGCCCCACCCTACTTCATTGCTGGCCAGGCCATTCCTCCACTCACCCACACCTCCTGTTATTTTCCGCCGACGGCAGCCGGACCAGTAAACCCTCGTACTCCCCACTGCGTGGGCAACCATTGTCGAGTCTTCCCCGGCTCCGTGTCGTTCCCTTCCTAGGCCTCGCCGTCGTCCACCGCCATGGTGCTCACGGCGCGGCCTGGTCAACGTGGTCAACGAACGACATCCATCGGCCGTGGACTGTACACGCAAAATAATGATTCCTCCACCTGACAGCTGGGACCCACCGGAAGGGCCTCTGTATTTCGTGAAAAAAACGTTCCCCCCGCTGACATGTCGGACCCACCAGCTATATCTTCGCACGCAAGGAAGTGCCTCCTTATTACGCACAAAAAATGAATACCCCCCTGCTAGCTGGGACCCACCATAGTGGGAGGATGACTTGTGGGCCAACTAAGTTGACGGGGATGGAGGGCTTTGTTAACTTAGTCAATATGAACGATTCTAGCTCCAGTGACCGTACGATGTCCATCCAACGACCGTAGTGCTTCTTCAACGTCTGGTCTTCTTGCTCCAGCCGCCCAAAGCAGCGCCGGTCGTGCCGCATGCTCCTGCCTCCCGTGGCCGGCTGTGCTGCCACGGAGGCCTCACTGCCCCCTACTATTCCCACCGCTGGCCAGGCCCTGCGGCGACGGCAGCCTCACACCGCAGCCGAACCAGTGAACCCTCGTACTCCTCTCCGCGCGGGCTTCAACTGCCGCGTCTTCCCCGGCTCCGCGTCGTCCCCTTCCTAGGCCTCGCCGTCATCCACCGCCGTGGTGCTCTCGGCGCAGCCTGGTCAACATGGTCAAGGAACGACTTCCATCGGGCGTGGACTGTATGTGGAGAGGCTGACAGCTGGGTCCACGGCCGCAGCAAGGAAGTGCCTCCTTATTACGCGCAAAATAATTATTCCTCCACCTGACAGCAGGGACCCACCGGATGGGCCACCTTATTTCGCGAAAAAACGTTTCCCCACTGACTGCTGGGACCCACCGACGGGCCAGCGTATTTCGCAAAAAAAACGTTCCCCCCGCTGTCAGCTCGGACCCACCGGAAGTGCCTCCTTATTACGCACAAAAAAATGAATACTCCCCCTGCTAGCTGGGACCCACCATGGTGGGAGGCTGACTTGTCGGCCTACTAAGTTGACTGGGACGGAGGCCTTTCTTAACTTTAGTTAATATGAACGATTCTAGCTCCAGTGACCATACGATGTCCATCCAACGGCCGTAGTGCTTCTTCAACCTCCGGTCTTCTTGCTCCAGCCGCCCAAAGCAGCGCCGGTCGTGCCGCATGCTCCTGCCTCCCGTGGCCGGCTGTGCTGCCGCGGAGGCCTCACCGCCCCGTACTATTCCCACCGCTGGCCAGGCCCTGCGGCGACGGCAGCCTCACACCGCAGCCGAACCAGTGAACCCTCGTAATCCTCTCCGCGCGGGCTTCCACTGCCGCGTCTTCCTAGGCTCCCCGTCGTCCCCTTCCTAGGCCTCGCCATCGTCCACCGCCCTGGTGCTCTCGGCGCAGCGTGGTCAACGTGGTCAAGGAACGACTTCCATCGGACGTGGACTGTACGTGGAGGGGCTGATAGTTGGGTCCACGGCCGCAGCAAGGAAGTGCCTCCTTATTACGCGAAAAATAATGATTCCTCCACCTGACAGCTGGGACCCACCGGACGGGCCACTGTATTTCGCAAAAAAACGTTTCCCCCTTACTGCTGGGACCCACCAGCTACATCTTCGCACGCAAGGAAGTGCGTCGGGGCAAAAAAAAAAACGATTCGCCCCCATGACTGCTGGGACCCACCAGCTACATCTTCGCAGGCAAGGAAGTGCCTGACAGTCGGGACCCACCTGGTCGAAGCGTACGTAGCGTTGTCATTCTGGTCGCGAACGTGTACGTACATATATACTGGTCGATGTAGAGGCGCGCACGTGTTGTAGTAGAGGCGCGTATGTGTCGTAGTAGAGGCGCGCACGTAGCATGTACACGTACGTACAGCGGCCAGGGTGCAAGAAAGAAAATACGGCCACGTATGTGTACATACGGGCGGGGTCTCGAACGCCTACTCGCGCATACGTACGGCCAGGGCTCGTGTACATGGCTGGGTCAGAACAGAGAAACAGCGTCGTCGTCGTGTTCATGGGGAGGTAACGGAATGCGTCGTGTTCACGGGGAGGCAACGGAATGCGTCGTGTTCATCGGGAGGCAACGGAACGCGTGGGAGCCAACCGGCTGGGTCGGAACGGAATGCGTGGTCGTGTTCATCGGGAGGGCTTGGACGGAACAGGCGATGGAAACGAGGCCTGGCGTACCGCACAATGGAGGAAACGGACCTCCTACGTTCGGAACAGGGTCCTGTTGATCGGGAGGGGTCTGGCGTACCGCAAAACGGAGGAAACGGACCTCCTACGGTCGAAACGGGGGTCCTGTTGATCGGGAGGGGTGTGGCGTACCGCAAAATGGACGAAACGGACCTCCTACGGTCGAAACGGGGGTCCTGGTGATCGGGAGGGGTGTGGCGTACCGCAAAACAGACGAAACGGACCTCCTACGGTCGAAACGGGGTCCTATTCATCGGGATGGGTGTGGCGTACCGCAAAACGGGACTCCACGGGATACCGTTCATCTCCACCGTCGACCTCCTCTAGCCTCCACGGGCTACCGTCGACCTCCTCCAGCCTCCACGGGCTCCTGTTCATCCAGCCTCCACCGCGCGCTAGTCCACCGGCTACTGTTCAACCACCCCTCCACGGGCACCCATCCACCGTCTACTGTTCATCCAGCCCTCCACACCACGGGGTCCTGTTCAACCACCCCTCCACGGGCACCCCTCCACCGTCTACTGTTCATCCAGCCCTCCACCACACCACGGGGTCCTGTTCATCCAGAGGCAACGCCACCGCTCACTCTTCATCCAACCCCCCCCCCCCCGCAAGGCTCACTGTTCATCCAATCGATCGGCTTCAGTTAGTAGCAGTAGCGAAGGAATCGCTCGATCGGGTTCAGTTAACAGCCATCGATCGATCGCTCGGGTTCAGTAACGCGTAGCCTGCAGTGCAATCACTCGGGTTCAGTTAGAGCCCAACGCCTCGCTCGGGTTCAGTTAGAGCCAACGCCTCGCACACACGCGCGTACGTGTACAAGAGAAACGCGCATCGCTCGGCCCCGACCTCCCACCGTAACCGGGAACTCCCTGAAATCCCCCCCCTCGCTTCTACCACGGTTTTTTCCATCATGGACGGCCCAAAGAATGTCATGCAGCTGCGTCTCCGGCCCGCCCAGGACGAAAAGCCCATTTTCTGTCATGATTTTTTGTCATAGAAGTAGGAGCCCACCACATCTATGATGATAACGAGTTTTGTCACAATTATCGTCATAGAAGTGTCATATGTATGACAGAAATTTTTTTCGTTCGGCCCAAAATGTCACGGATGTGTCTTTTTTTGTAGTGATGGTGACCTCCGTCTTGCCGTCCTGCTGGTCTTGGTCTTGTTGCACCGATATGGAAACCTTTGCCTGATGCCTCGGTACTCCGCGCCTGCGCTTGCTTCCTTAACACCAAAGAGGAAAGAAGGACGCTGCGCCTGCTGGGGCCCGCCTGGTGTCAATCGTCATGGCTCACGTCACGAGAGCCTCGTGAGGTTTGCTCCGCCTTGATATCTCCGCTCCTCGCGAGGCAGCCTGGTGAGGCTGCTCTTGAGGAGGTCTTGCGTCGTCCGCCTCACGAGGCTTGGCCCCTCGCGAAGGTCTTGATTGCCTTGTTGATGAAGATGGACCGTACGACCCGCTAGCTTAGCCATGCCGTGGGCCGTAGGTAGGCAAGTCTGGGGACCCCCGTTCCCAGAACGCCGACAGTAGCCCTCGGGCCCAAGGCGCGCTCGGGCTTGGCTTCGAGGCGAAGCCAAGGGTCAAGTACGGAGTGCCGCGGGCCCCCAAAGTCGGCGGCCTCGGTCGACGCGTGGCGGTTGATTGGACGTGGGCGTCTCCGCTTCCCACGCTACCTCGGCAACTACTCGACTTGACAAGTCCCTGCGACATGCAAGGAAAACCATCATTACCTGCGATCGTGGGAGGCACCTGTTGGCCTTCTTCCGTTATAAATGGGGAGGGGGCGGAGCCCCCGTCGCCCATCTCTTCCTTGCTCGCTTGCTTCTTCCTCCTTGTTCCATTGCTTGCAACAATGGCGCCCATCCGAAGGTTCTCCGCCGAAGAGAAAGGAAAGGCCCCCCGCGATGATCCCGGGCCACTCCCGCCGAAAAAGAGGTCGGTCCATCATCACGACGAGGCGGCGATGCAGGCAGTGACGAGGCATTGGTGCGAGCGGCCTCCTCCAGGGTATCCGCTTCCCTTCTACGCCCGAGCCGAGGGCTCGGGAGGGCGGAGCGATGAGCGGCAATGCCCGCGCCGCGCCCGTGGTCGCCGCATGATGGAGATGCGTGCCGCTGCTATTGGAACCCACGCCACGGATTCCTTGCGCAAGCTTGTGCTTTGGGCGCCGATGCCCCCGAGTTCCTGGATCCGCTTCCCGCGGTTCTTCTCCGACGTGATGCCGCCAAGGGGGCCTCTCGATCTCTGGCTGCAGCACGCCGACTGCAACGCTCCGACGACCGGAGCAAAGGTCGAAGCGGTCCCCACGGGCAAGATCTTCATGACTCGCGGCTGGGGTGAGGTTGCACGGGTCTGCCGTGCGGAAGGCGCCCTCGCGATCCATTTTGAGTTCAATGGCGCCTCCACGCTCTTCTTCAAGGTCTTCGACATGGAGGGCCGCCGCCTGGAGTGTTGCGCTGGAGGGGAGAGCTGAGGTGACGCACGCTACGCTCGTGGCTACTCCGGCAGCAGCAGCCCCTGGGAGTCTAGCGACTCTCCTGAGCTCTACGAGATTCCGGAGACGAGCGACGACTGCTACGTGCCCCCAAGCTTCCGCCGGGCTCGGGGCATAGCCGCGGTGTCCAGCCGCTGCCGCTGCTGATCTGGATGGGATTGGCACCGGCCTCCCATGGCCCACTGTTGATGATGGCGTCTGCCACGGGAGGGTGTAGATAGGATTCCTCTTGGTTCTTGCTTTTGTTTCCTGCGAAGAATCATGAAGTACCCCGTGGGGGTGTGTAAGGATCTGTAATGCTTTTTGTGTATATATTCCCTGTTATGAAAATTTGCGAACGCATGTCCTGTTCAGGCTCGGCCTCCCCTTGCCAACCCCGCAATAGCTTGTTGCTCTATGCTGACAGGTCCCGGTCCCCAGGCAGGCTGCAGCCGTCGCTGGTATGCCAGGTCGCGTGCCGTGGTCAAGGCCAGGAGGTGAGCGGCCCGAGGTCCGGTAAGAGCCCCTGAGTCGCGATGCTCAGGAGGTCCCCATTAGCGCCCAAGCAGCTATGGTATGGCAGGAAAGGGATGCGACGTGGCCGCAACTGGAATGCGGTGAGCACGGCCCTTAGGTTCTATCGATTAGCCGGTCTAAGCGCGAGATTTATCTCAGTAGTTCAGGATCGATTGCTCGTGTTGCGCCAGGCCTGTGTGCAACCACTCACAGCGTAGCTAGGTTAGGCTCGTACAGGTCCTTCCCCTTCCAATGCTTTCCTTCATGCTCTACATCCTCAAGTCCCGGCCCTCGAGCGAGCTCAGCTGCCACTAGTATGCCAGGTCGCGATGCTGTGGTCAAGGCCAGGGGGTGAGGGCTGGAGAGCCAGTAAGAGCTCCTGAGTTGCGATGCTCAAGAGCCCCCCCTTTAACGCGCAAGCGGATCGCATGTCAGAGGAGAGGGTCTGTGGTACCGCCCGCTATTATCCTCGGGAAGTTCCTGCTGGTCATCACAAGGAGAAACACGGTTTTGCCGTTAGGGTTGCCAGCCCGCCGCTGGTTGCTCTGAGACGAGATGAAGGCACTGAGGGCCTGGTGAGGTGACGTGCGCGGGGCGTGCCGCGAGCCAGAGCTCGACCGCTCAGGTTTGTCGACGTGGCAGGGACGGACCCATGCACCAGCGCCGTGCCTGCGTGAGGAGGCCCCGTGGGAGGCGACGATCGACCAGGTGGTAACCGGGCCCGGGCAGGCAGATTAAGCATGGAAGATAAATCAACTTGGGTAAATGGAGAAAGATATGTGCCACTGGGTCAGGCCCGAGCGGCTCAGGGATGATGCAGCCCGAGGGGCGCCCCCAGCAAGGTAAGCTAAAGACATAAGCAAAAGGGATACATGCCACAGGGACGGGCCCATGCGGCCTAGGAATAATGCAGCCTGAGGGGCGCACCCAGCTTAAACGAACTTGGAAAATGTCACATGGTTCTGTCGACGAAGGAGGGTTGGGGCAGCTGAAGGTACGTGGCAAAGGAACGGCTCCTCACGAGCCACCGAGGCCCTGAGCCTCAGGAGGCTCTGGGGGCTCGGGTGGTTCCTTGAAGACCGTCTCCATCTCTTCCAGGACGGCGTGTTACCTGGCCTCCTGAGCCACCAGGATACGCCGCATGTTGCGCTGATAGGCTGACGCCACGCTCGGCAAGCCGAAGGGCATGCAAACGTAGCTATGTGGTGGGCCGTCGCATCGGCCCACACGCGAAGGCCAGAAACGCTCCTGAGATGCGGCCCTGTTGAGCCCTGGAACGTCGATGCAGACGCATAGCCCGGCATCCTCGCCTGGATGGGAGGCTGCACCTCGTGAGCGGTGGTCACCGCGCATAGCCCTTGCGTCTTGCAGTTCCTGAGTGGCCTTGGTGATGAACTCCTAAGTGGTGGGCACTCCTTGCCCCGTGTTCTCCTGAGAGAGATGTGCCGTGAAGCATGCCTCCAAGTGGTGCCCAAGCGCCTCCCTCGTGAGGTTGGCAAGGTCCGAGGCTCTCCAGAAGAGAGCCCCCGAGCCCTGCCCGAGGAGGGCGTTGGGCGCGCCTTCCTATGCGATGGAAGGAGGCGCCCCCGGAGCGGGCGCTGATCCTGACGAGGCTCCAGCTACGTCGCCGCCCTCCTGAGATCCTGCACGGCACAGCTGCTTCTTCTTCTTGGGGAGGGCCTCAGGAGGGCCCTCGCTTTTGCTGCCGGGGTCGTCGATTGCTGCAGCTTGGAAGGCGCTCTTGAGGGAGCACACCGCATCTCTTTCTTCACATGGAACCGTGATGATTCCGCCGCTTCCTGGCATCTTGAGGACGTTGTAGCCATGGTGGGTGACCGCCATGAACTTGGCCAGGGCTGGATACCCGAGGATGGCGTTGTACGGCAGGCGGATGTGCGCGACGTTGAAGTGGATGAGCTCGGTGCGGTAGTTCTTGCGCTCCCCGAAGGTGACAGGCAGGCGGACCTGCCCTATCGGTGTGGTGGAACCGTCGGTCACCCCTAAGAAAGGCTTGGTAGGCTGAAGTTGCTCGTATGGCACTTGGAGGTTGTCGAATGTGTCGACGGACAGGACATTGAGCCCCGCGCCGCTGTCGATGAGGGTCTTGGTGACTTGTACATTGCTGATGACTGGGGAGCACAGCATCGGGAGGGCGCCAGCAGTGGCTGCGCACTTGAGCTGATCTGCCGAGTTGAAGGTGATGGCGCACTGGGACCACTTGAGCGGGCGCGTGGCCTCGAGCTTGGGGAGGACTGCGTTCACTTTACGAGCAAACTGTTTGAAGATGCGCTGCGAGGCTGGGCCTGAGCTCCGCCCAAGATACAGGCGATTGCACGCGGCTCCTGGATGCGCCCAGCCCCCTCGTCTTGGTGGTGGCGACAGCGGGGGAAGACCGGCGTTGCCCTAAGGGCGATCCTCACGAGGCTGGTCCCTCCAGGCGCCCTCGCGAGGATGCTCCTGCCAGTGGTCCTCACGAGGCCTGTCGTGCCACTCCTGGCGCGGGCCATGGTCGTCCCAGCGTCCGCCTCCACGTCCTCCTCCACGGCCGTAGCCCCGGTCGCTACGCTCGGGGCATCGACCGAAACGTCCTTCGCGAATGGCTCTGAGCTCTTGACAGTCATTGGTGTTGTGGGTGTTCAAGTTGTGGAAGGCGCAGAACGGCCCGCTGTTCTTGGATGACTCGGGCTGATCTCTGCCCCGCTTGGTGTCAGGCTCCGCTGCGAGCACGGCCGCTTCCTTGCGCTTCACGTCCTTGGCCTTGGCCTTCTTTTCCTCTGCACCCGCGGCTTGGCAGCTCGAGGAGGGAAAGGCGCCCCTCCTCAGCTCTTGCGCACTTGGTCGCCAGGTTGAACAGCTCCTGAGACGTGCACAGTTCCTCATGGATAGCGAGCTCTTCCTTCATCTTGACGTCACAGACGCCGTCAGAGAACGCGGAGATGATGGCCTCGTCCGTGACCTTGGGGATATTTAGGCGAGTGTTGTTGAAGCGCTGGATGTACTTCTGGAGGGTCTCTCCTGGTTGTTGCTTGATGCGGCGCAGGTCGCCCGCGGCCGGCGGGCGGTCACGGGTGCCCTGGAAGTTGGCGACGAAGCGGTCGCGCATCTCATCCCAGGAGGAGATCGAGCCGTGCTGCAGGTTTAGGAGCCAGGAGAGGGCGCCATCCTTGAGAGCCATGGGAAACCAGCTCGCCATGACCTTCTCGTCGCCGTTGGCCGCTTCGATGCTTAGCTCGTAGAGCTACAGGAACTCCGCGGGGTCAGAGGTGCCGTCATAGCAGGGAGGCAGATCCGGCTTGAACTTGCCCGGCCAGGCGACGCTACGCAGCTCGGGGGTGAAGGCGCGGCAGCCGGCCGTGGTTGCCGGGGCCCGCCTCGGAGGTGGAACTTGGTCTTGGTGAGGCCCGCGTGCCGCTACCACAGGTAGCGCGCGGTCTTGGCGAGGTGGCGCGGGGAGCGCAGGCGCAGCTCCCCGCGGCCGAGGAATTTCTTGGCAGCTTCTCTCTTCGCGCACGGGCACCAGGCGTGGTGGATCACGCCGTGGGGCCGCGCGCCTTGGTGCCAAGGCACCATCTTGGGGCAGAGGTGGTGGAGGCGCTCCATGAGCCACGTCGCCCGTGGCTGGCGGAGGGCATCGCTGATAGGGAAATGTGTCCCCCTTTGTCGGATGTGGGGTTCCGGCAAAACCCTTAAGGTTCGAACTCTGGGGTGCGCGCGAAGTTCTTTCCCTCCTACCGATCTACGCCCTAGCTCACTAAGATCTCGCGGACGAACTCGATGAACTCGCAACACAGAAAGACACGGGATTTATACTGGTTCAGGCCACCATTGCGGTGTAATACCCTACTCCAGTGTGTGGTGGTGGATTGCCTCTTGGGCTGATGAAGAACAGTACAAGGGGAAGAACAGCCTCCTGAGGTTGAGGTGTTCTTGTGCTCTGTGGACTTGTGTATGAGAACTTGATTCATCCCCCTCTCTTCTTCTCCCTTCTACTGTGGTGGCTAGCTCTACTTATATAGGCCCTGGTGAAGGGAGCCAACAATGGCGGGCGAATTTGAAAGGGGACAGCTAGTACAAGCTATCCTGACAAAAGCGGTCTTCGCCTGCAAAAGGCTCTGGTGATGACGCCGTCTTGGGCTCCATGGTGACCTCCGTCTTGCCGTCCTGCTGGTCTTGGTCTTGTTGCACCGATATGTAAACCTTTGCCTGATGCCTCGGTACTCCGGGCCTGCGCTTGCTTCCTTAGCACCAAAGAGGAAACAAGGACGTTGCGCGTGCTGGCGCCCGCCTGGTGTCGATCGTCATGGCTCACGTCACGAGAGCCTCGTGAGGTTTGCTCCGCCTTGATATCTCCGCTCCTCGCGAGGCAGCCTGGTGAGGCTGCTCCTGAGGAGGTCTTGCATCGTCCGCCTCACGAGGCTTGGCCCCTCGCGAAGGTCTTGATTGCCTTGTTGATGAAGATGGGCCGTACGGCCCGCTAGCTTAGCCACGCCGTGGGCCGCAGGCAGGCAAGTTTGGGGACCCCGTTCCTAGAACGCCGACACCCTTGTGGGCGAAACATAATCACTGCCTATTTTCGCCTTGTATTTTCTTCTATGGGCAACATGGAACGACAGGATATCCGTGCTGAAATTAAACTTATTCAGGGTTCGTTTGGCCTTTTTATACACTAATTGAGTTTCCTAGGCATTTAATGTCCATAATTCAAATCTGAACTACAAATACATGCTCCAGTTCACCAAAATGGCTAGAAAAATTATACATGTGTCCTTGGGTGCATGTTTAGGTCCCATGCCAAGAATGGGAACGAATTACAACCGTACCGGTGTCATGGCTCGTCCTCAAACATTTCGAATCTCGGTTTTTAAGTCCCCATAAATCCTAAACTCACCAGAAAGTCATCAAAGGTGGCATGGTATCATGTCATGGCACATATATGTCGTGGTAAAAACATTGTCCAATTTGGGCCAAGTTTTATTACAAACCTCTTACAAAAACCGGAGCTTCTCTCAAAGAAGCCTCGTGGTTCCGATTGAGAAACGTGTTCCCCTTGTGGGTGAAACGTAATCACTGCCTCTTTTCGCCTTGTATTTTCTTCCACGGGAAACATGGAACGACATGATATCCGTGCTGAAATTTAAACTTACTCTGGGTTCGTTTGGCCTTTTTGTACACTAATTGAGTTTCCTAGGCATTTAATGTCCATAGTTCAAATCTGAACTACAAATACATGCTCCATTTCACCAAAATGGCTAGAAAAATTATACATGTGTCCTTGGGTGCATGTTTAGGTCTCATGCCAGGAATGGGAATGAATTACAACCGTACCGGTGTCCTGGCTCGTCCTCAAAAAATTTGAATCTCGGTTTTTAAGTCCCCATAAATCCTAAACTCACCAGGAAGTCATCAAAGGTGGCATGCTGTCACGTCATGGCACATATATGTCGTGGTAAAAACATTACCAATTTGGGCCAAGCTTTATTACAAACCTCTTACAAACTGGAGCCTGTCGCAAGAACCCTCGTGGTTTTGATAGGGAAACGTGTCCCCTTGTGGGCCAAACGATAATCACTCCCTCTTCTAGCCTCGTATTTTCTTCTACACGTGAGACAGAACAACTGGAGATTCGCACTGAACTTTGAAATGATTCAGGGTTCGTTTGACCTTTTTTATTCATTAATTGAGTTTTCTAGGCATTTAATGTCCATAATTCAAATCCGAACTACAAATACATGCTCCAGTGCACCAAAATGGCTAGAAAAAACGTACATGTTTCCTTGGGGTGCATGTTTAGGTCCCGTGGAACGGATGGGAACGAATTCAACCGTCTCGTCGTCCTGGCTTGGCCACAAATAGTGCGAATCTCGGTTTTTAAATCTCTGTAAATCCAAAACTCACCAGGAAATCATGAAACTTGGCATGGTGTCACTACATGGTACATATAATTGTCCAATTTTGGCGAAGCTATATTACAAGCCTTTTACAAACCGGAGCCTAACGCAACTCTCGTGGTTCCGGTAGGGAAACATGCCCCTCTTGTGGGCGAAACGATAATCGCTGCCTCTTCTCGCCTTGAACTTTGTTTTCTACAGGCAACATAGAATAACATGAGTGTCGGGCTTAAATTTGAAACTGTTCAGGGTTCATTTGGCCATTGTATATATATATATTACTAATTACTAAGTTTTCTATGCATTTAATGTAGTCCATAATTCAAATTTGAACTACAACCACATGCTCCAGTGAAGCAAAATGGGTGGGAAATCATACATGTGTCATTGGGTGCATGTTTAGGTCTCATTTAAGGAATGGGAATGAATTACAAACTTGTCATCGTCCTGAAACATTGAGAATCTCGGTTTTTAAATCCCAGTAAATCAAAAAGTCACCCCAAAAACATGAAACTTGGCATGGTTTTGTTGGGGAACGTAGTAATTTCAAAAAAATTCCTACGCACATGCAAGATCATGGTGGTGCATAACAACGAGAGGGGAGAGTGTCGTCCACGTACCCTCGTAGACCGTAACCGGAAGCGTTATGAGAACGCGGTTGATGTAGTCGTACGTCTTCACGATCCGACCGATCCAAGTACCGAACGCACGACACCTCCGATTTCAGCACACGTTCATCTCGGTGACGTCCCACAAACTCACAATCCAGCAGAGCTTCGCGGGAGAGTTTCGTCAGCACGACGGTGTGATGACGGTGATGATGATGCTACCGACGCAGGGCTTAGCCTAAGCACCGCTACGATATGACCGAGGTTGATTATGGTGGAGGGGGCACCGCACATGGCTAAAAGATCAACTGATCAACTTGTGTCCATGGGGTGCCCCTTGCCTCAGTATATAAAGGAGGAGAGGAGGGGAGGCCGGCCGACCCTAGAGGCGCGCCCAAGTGTGGAGTCCTACTAGGACTCCAAGTCCTAGTAGGAGTCCACCAAGAGGAAGGGAGGGAGAAGGAAGGAGAGGGAGGAAAGGAGGAAAGGGGGGCGGCCCCCCTAGTCCAATTCGGTTTGGGCTAGGGGGGCCGCGCGCCCTGCCTTGTCCTGCCTCCTCTCTTCCACCACTTGGCCCATCAGGCCCAATACTTCTTCCCCCGTATTCCCGTAACTCCCCGGTACTCCGAAAAATGCCCGAATCACTCGGAACCTTTCCAATGTCCGACTATAGTCGTCCAATATATCGATATTTACGTCTCGTCCATTTCGAGACTCCTCGTCATGTCCCTGATCTCATTCGGGACTCCGAACTACCTTCGGTACATCAAAATACATAAACTCATAATACCGATCGTCACGACATGATATCCGTGCTCCACGGGAAACATGGAACGACATGATATCCGTGCTGAAATTTAAACTTACTCTGGGTTCGTTTGGCCTTTTTGTACACTAATTGAGTTTCCTAGGCATTTAATGTCCATAGTTCAAATCTGAACTACAAATACATGCTCCATTTCACCAAAATGGCTAGAAAAATTATACATGTGTCCTTGGGTGCATGTTTAGGTCTCATGACAGGAATGGGAATGAATTACAACCGTACCGGTGTCCTGGCTCGTCCTCAAAAAATTTGAATCTCGGTTTTTAAGTCCCCATAAATCCTAAACTCACCAGAAAGTCATCAAAGGTGGCATGCTGTCACGTCATGGCACATATATGTCGTGGTAAAAACATTACCAATTTGGGCCAAGCTTTATTACAAACCTCTTACAAACTGGAGCCTGTCGCAAGAACCCTCGTGGTTTTGATAGGGAAACGTGTCCCCTTGTGGGCCAAACGATAATCACTCCCTCTTCTAGCCTCGTATTTTCTTCTACACGTGAGACAGAACAACTGGAGATTCGCACTGAACTTTGAAATGATTCAGGGTTCGTTTGACCTTTTTTATTCATTAATTGAGTTTTCTAGGCATTTAATGTCCATAATTCAAATCCGAACTACAAATACATGCTCCAGTGCACCAAAATGGCTAGAAAAAACGTACATGTTTCCTTGGGGTGCATGTTTAGGTCCCGTGGAACGGATGGGAACGAATTCAACCGTCTCGTCGTCCTGGCTTGGCCACAAATAGTGCGAATCTCGGTTTTTAAATCTCTGTAAATCCAAAACTCACCAGGAAATCATGAAACTTGGCATGGTGTCACTACATGGTACATATAATTGTCCAATTTTGGCGAAGCTATATTACAAGCCTTTTACAAACCGGAGCCTAACGCAACTCTCGTGGTTCCGGTAGGGAAACATGCCCCTCTTGTGGGCGAAACGATAATCGCTGCCTCTTCTCGCCTTGAACTTTGTTTTCTACAGGCAACATAGAATAACATGAGTGTCGGGCTTAAATTTGAAACTGTTCAGGGTTCATTTGGCCATTGTATATATATATATTACTAATTACTAAGTTTTCTATGCATTTAATGTAGTCCATAATTCAAATTTGAACTACAACCACATGCTCCAGTGAAGCAAAATGGGTGGGAAATCATACATGTGTCATTGGGTGCATGTTTAGGTCTCATTTAAGGAATGGGAATGAATTACAAACTTGTCATCGTCCTGAAACATTGAGAATCTCGGTTTTTAAATCCCAGTAAATCAAAAAGTCACCCCAAAAACATGAAACTTGGCATGGTTTTGTTGGGGAACGTAGTAATTTCAAAAAAATTCCTACGCACATGCAAGATCATGGTGGTGCATAACAACGAGAGGGGAGAGTGTCGTCCACGTACCCTCGTAGACCGTAACCGGAAGCGTTATGAGAACGCGGTTGATGTAGTCGTACGTCTTCACGATCCGACCGATCCAAGTACCGAACGCACGACACCTCCGATTTCAGCACACGTTCATCTCGGTGACGTCCCACAAACTCACAATCCAGCAGAGCTTCGCGGGAGAGTTTCGTCAGCACGACGGTGTGATGACGGTGATGATGATGCTACCGACGCAGGGCTTAGCCTAAGCACCGCTACGATATGACCGAGGTTGATTATGGTGGAGGGGGGCACCGCACATGGCTAAAAGATCAACTGATCAACTTGTGTCCATGGGGTGCCCCTTGCCTCAGTATATAAAGGAGGAGAGGAGGGGAGGCCGGCCGACCCTAGAGGCGCGCCCAAGTGTGGAGTCCTACTAGGACTCCAAGTCCTAGTAAGAGTCCACCAAGAGGAAGGGAGGGAGAAGGAAGGAGAGGGAGGAAAGGAGGAAAGGGGGGCGGCCCCCCTAGTCCAATTCGGTTTGGGCTAGGGGGGCCGCGCGCCCTGCCTTGTCCTGCCTCCTCTCTTCCACCACTTGGCCCATCAGGCCCAATACTTCTTCCCCCGTATTCCCGTAACTCCCCGGTACTCCGAAAAATGCCCGAATCACTCGGAACCTTTCCAATGTCCGACTATAGTCGTCCAATATATCGATATTTACGTCTCGTCCGTTTCGAGACTCCTCGTCATGTCCCTGATCTCATTCGGGACTCCGAACTACCTTCGGTACATCAAAATACATAAACTCATAATACCGATCGTCACCGAACGTTAAGCGTGCGGACCCTACGAGTTCGAGAACTGTGTAGACATGACCGAGACACGTCTCCGGTCAATAAACAATGGCAGAACCTGGATGCTCATATTGGCTCCCACATATTCTACGAAGATCTTTATCGGTCAAACCGCATAACAACATATGTTGTTCCCTTTGCCATCGGTATGTTACTTGCCCGAGATTCGATCGTCGGTATCTCAATACCTAGTTCAATCTCGTTACCGGCAAGTCTCTTTACTCGTTCCGTAATACATCATCCCGCAACTAACCTCATTAGTTACAATGCTTGCAAGGCTTATAGTGATGTGCATTACCGAGAGGGCCCAGAGATACCTCTCTGACAATCGGAGTGACAAATCCTAATCTCGATCTATGCCAACTCAACAAGTACCATCGGAGACACCTGTAGAGCACCTTTATAATCACCCAGTTACGTTGTGACGTTTGGTAGCACACAAAGTGTTCCTCCGGTATTCGGGAGTTGCATAATCTCATAGTCATAGGAACATGTATAAGTCATGAAGAAAGCAATAGCAACATACTAAACGATCAAGTGCTAAGCTAAAGGAATGGGTCAAGTCAATCACATCATTCTCTAATGATGTGATCCCGTTAATCAAATGACAACTCATGTCTATGACTAGGGAACTTAACCATCTTTGATTCAACGAGCTAGTCAAGTAGAGGCATACTAGTGACACTCTGTTTGTCTATGTATTCACACATGTATCAAGTTTCCGGTTAATACAATTATAGCATGAATAATAAACATTTATCATGAAATAAGGAAATAAATAATAACAATATTATTGCCTCTAGGGCATATTTCCTTCAGTCTCCCACTTGCACTAGAGTCAACAATCTAGTTCACATCGCCATGTGATTCAACACCAATAGTTCACATCACCATGTGATTAACACCCATAGTTCACATCGTGATGTGACCAACACCCAAAGGGTTTACTAGAGTCAATAATCTAGTTCACATCGCTATGTGATTAACACCCAAAGAGTACTAAGGTGTGATCATGTTTTGCTTGTGAGAGAAGTTTAGTCAACGGGTCTGCCAAATTCAGATCCGTATGTATTTTGCAAACTTCTATGTCTACAATGCTCTGCACGGAGCTACTTTAGCTAATTGCTCCCACTTTCAATATGTATCCAGATTGAGACTTAGAGTCATCTGGATCAGTGTCAAAACTTGCATCGACGTAACCCTTTACGACGAACCTTTTGTCACCTCCATAATCGAGAAACATATCCTTATTCCACTAAGGATAATTTTGACCACTGTTCAGTGATCTACTCCTAGATCACTATTGTACTCCCTTGCCAAACTCGGTGTAGGGTATACAATAGATCTGGTACACAGCATGGCATACTTTATAGAACCTATGGCTGAGGCATAGGGAATGACTTTCATTCTCTTTCTATCTTCTGCCGTGGTCGGGCTTTGAGTCTTACTCAATTTCACACCTTGTAACACAGGCAAGAACTCTTTCTTTGACTGTTCCATTTTGAACTACTTCAAAATCTTATCAAAGTATGTACTCATTGGAAAAACTTATCAAGCGTCTTGATCTATCTCTATAGATGTTGATGCTCAATATGTAAGCAGCTACACCGAGGTCTTTCTTTGAAAAACTCCTTTCAAAAACTCCTTTATGCTTTCAGAAAATTCTACATTTTTTTGATCAATAATATGTCATTCACATATATTTATCAGAAATGATGTAGTGCTCCCACTCACTTTCTTGTAAATATAGGTTTCACTGCAAGTCTGTATAAAACTATATGCTTTGATCAACTCATCAAAGCGTATATTCCAACTCCGAGATGCTTGCACCAGTCCATAGATGGATCACTGGAGCTTGCACATTTTGTTAGCACCTTTAGGATCGACAAAACCTTCTGGTTGCATCATATACAAATTTTCTTTAAGAAATCATTAAGGAATGTAGTTTTGACATCCATTTGCCAGATTTCATAAAATGTGGCAATTTGCTAACATGATTCGGACAGACTTAAGCATCGCTACGAGTGAGAAAATCTCATCGTACTCAACACCTTGAACTTTGTCACAACCTTTTTCAACAAGTCTAGATTTGTAGATAGTAACACTACTATCAACGTCCGTCTTCCTCTTGAAGATCCATTTATTTTCTATGGCTTGCCGATCATCATGCAAGTCAACCAAAGTCCTCACTTTGTTCTTATACATGGATCCCATCTCAGATTTCATGGCCTCAAGCCATTTCGCGGAATCTGGGCTCATCATCGCTTCCTCATAGTTCGTAGGTTCATCATGGTCAAGTAACATGACCTCCAGAACAGGATTACCGTACCACTCTGGTGCGGATCTCACTCTGGTTGACGTACGAGGTTCGGTAGTAACTTGATCTGAAGTTACATGATCATCATCATTATCTTCCTCACTAATTGGTGTAGGAGTCACAGGAACAGATTTCTGTGATGAACTACTTTCCAATAAGGGAGTAGGTACAATTACCTCATCAAGTTCCACTTTCCTCCCACTCACTTCTTTCGAGAGAAACTGCTTCTCTAGAAAGGATCCATTCTTAGCAACGAATGTCTTGCCTTCGGATATGTGATAGAAGGTGTACCCAACTGTCTCCTTTGGGCATCCTATGAAGACACATTTCTCCAATTTGGGTTTGAGCTTATCAGGATGAAACTTTTTCACATAAGCATCGCAACCCCAAACTTTAAGAAACGACAACTTTGGTTTCTTGCCAAACCACAGTTCACATGGTGTCATCTCAACGGATTTAGATGGTGCCCTATTTAACGTGAATGCAGCTGTCTCTAATGCATACCCCCAAAACAATAGTGGCAAATCGGTAAGAGACATCATAGATTGCACCATATCTAATAAAGTACGGTTACGATGTTCGGACACACCATTACGCTGTGGTGTTCCAGGAGGCGTGAGTTGCGAAACTATTCCGCATTGTTTCAAATGAAGACCAAACTCGTAACTCAAATATTCTCCTCCACGATCAGATCGTAGAAACTTTATTTCCTTGTTACGATGATTTTCCACTTCACTCTGAAATTATATGAACTTTTCAAATGTTTCAGACTTATGTTTCATCAAGTAGATATACCCATATCTGCTCAAATCATCTGTGAAGGTCGGAAAATAACGATACCCGCCGTGAGCCTCAACACTCATCGGATCGCATACATCAGTATGTATTATTTCCAATAAGTCAGTTTCTCACTCCATTGTTCCGGAGAACGGAGTCTTAGTCATCTTGCCCATAAGGCATGGTTCGCAAGCATCAAGTGATTCATAATCAAGTGTTTCCAAAATCCCATCAGCATGGAGTTTCTTCATGCGCTTTACACCAATATGACCTAAACGGCAGTGCCACAAATAAGTTGCATTATCATTATTAACTTTGCATCTTTGGGCTTCAATATTATGAATATGTGTATCACTATGATCGAGATCCAACAAACCATTTTCATTGGGTGTATGACCATAGAAGGTTTTATTCATGTAAACAGAACAACAATTATTCTCTAACTTAAATGAATAACCGTATTGCAATAAACATGATCAAATCATATTCATGCTCAACGCAAACACCAAATAACACTTATTTAGGTTCAACACTAATCCCAAAATAGTGTGCGATGATGATCATATCAATCTTGGAACTATTTCCAACACACATCGTCACCTCGCCCTTAACTAGTTTCTGTTCATTTTTCAACTCCCGTTTTGAGTTACTACTCTTAGCAACTGAACCAATATCAAATGCCGAGGGGTTGCTATAAACACTAGTAAAGTACACATCAAGTACATGTATATCCAATATACCTTTGTTCACTTTGCCATCCTTCTTATCCGCCAAGTATCTAGGGCAGTTCCACTTCCAGTGACCATTTCCTTTGCAGTAGAAGCACTCAGTTTCAGGCTTGGGTCAAGCTTTGGGTTTCTTCACCGGAGCAGCAACTTGCTTGCTGTTCTTTTTGAAGTTCTCATTCTTCCCTTTGCCCTTTTCTTGAAACTAGTGGTCTTGTCAACCATCAACACTTGATGCTTTTCTTGATTTCTACCTTCGTCCATTTCAGCATCACGAAGAGTTTGGGAATCATTTCCGTTATCCCTTTCATATTATAGTTCATCACGAAGTTCTAGTAACTTGGTGATAGTGACTAGAGAACTCTGTCAATCACTGTCTTATCTGGAAGATTAACTCCCACTTGATTCAAGTGATTGTAGTACTCAGACATTCTGAGCACATGCTCACTAGCTGAGCTATTCTCCTCCATCTTGTAGGCAAAGTACTTGTCAAAGGTCTCATAGCTTTCGACATGGGCATGAGTCTGAAATACTAATTTCAACTCTTGGAACATCTCATATGCTCTGTGGCGTTCAAAACGTCTTTGAAGCCCCGATTCTAAGCCGTAAAGCATGGTGCACTAAACTATCAAGTAGTCATCATATCGAGCTTGCCAAACGTTCATAACATCTGCATCTGCTCCTGCAATCGGTCTGTCACCTAGCGGTGCATCAGGGACATAATTATTCCATGCAGCAATGAGGAAAATCCTCATATCATAGATGTCACATCCCTAGTTCTGGTTTGCTCTAGGCTAGCTAGTCATGTGTGCATCATGTTTAAATTTCAACGAATTTGAAATGGGGACATGTGAAAGCCTCAGAAATCATTTCTGAAAAAGACCAAGATAAAAATTGCTTCAAATAGGTCCAAGAAAGTGTTCATGTTTCTCTATGAAAATATTGGCCAGAATTAAAATTCAAACCAATATTTTTAGGAGCTCATAAATATTTATTTTGGGCATTTGAAGCTAATGCAATAACTATTTGCATTGGATTTATATTTGCCATATATCGAATATGTGTCCAATAATTCTGAGAAATTGTGAGGGGCTTTGGGATAATCCTTTTAGTCCCTGCAAAATTATCAGAAGAAAGCAAAATGGTTTAGTGCTTAAAACTAAATCAAAACAAATAAGAGAAAACAGAAAACAAAAATGAAAAAGGAGTCTTACCTGGCGCTTACCTGGCCTGGCCCAGCACGGCCCAGCCCACTGGCCTGGTGCCAGTCATCGCCTACCTCTGCCAGTAGGCAGAGGAGGGACACCGCGACACCGCCGAGCTCGCCACGCCTCCTCCTGCTTGCCGCTGACCGCTTGGAGCTGGCTGGAGACGCCACGCACCCCCCTGGAACCCCCTCGCCCACCTCCTCGACCCATCCCCTTCCCTGGCTCTCTCGCGAACACACCCGAGCGCCGCCGTCACCACCGCTCGCCGTAGCCACGGCCACAGGCCCCCGCTCACCTCGCCGACGTGTCCATGGCCTCCGCCTCGACGCCCTCGTCCTCCTTGTCTACCCACTCGACGCCAGACGCCTCAAAACGCCGTCCCCGACCACTTCTTCATCGTCGGCCGCGCGGATCCCCATCGTCGAATCGTTGTCGTCCGGCCTTCCCCGAGCCCGCTTCGACGCCTGCTGCAACCGTCGTGAGCCACCGAACCGTTTCCCCCTCTCTGTTCTCACTCTCGTGCGCCGTAGCCGCCGCACCTTGCTCGCCCGCATGCGCCGCCGCCTGTGACCGCCGCCGACGAGCCTCCGGCCACCTAGCGGTCCGTCCGTTGTGCTCAACTTCCTTCCCGCGCCACGTAGAGCATGTAGGTGCCCCGCACGAGCCCCCCGACCACCGTAGCGTCGACCCCGAGCTCACCCGAGCTCCGGCGACCGCGAAGGACGACGCCGGTGACAACCCCGTCCACCCTGGGCCCAACTGCCACCACCACTCGATGCGCGAGTTCGTCCGCATCACGTAGATGCCCTCCGCCGGCCATTTGGTCGCCGGAGGAGGAATCCCGCACCTCGCCGCCGCGTCTGGCCTCGCCGGCGTCGAGTCGCCGGTGGATTAGCCCCGGTTGACCAAGGATTTGACCCCCCAGGGTCACTGACGTGTGGGCCATGCCCCTGTTTAGTTTAGGTGTTAGCTTAGTTAGCGCAAATTAATTTAGTTAATTGGTTGACTCACTGACATGTGGGCCAGGCCCTAATTAACCTAGATTAGTGCTAACGTAACACTAACTAACTCTGTTAGTTAGTTGTTACACTGACATGTGGGTCCCAGCCGTCAGGTTTGACCTAGGCTGGCGCCTTTGACCTGCTGACATCACCACGACATCATGCTGACGCAATTAACCTTTTTCTAGATTTATTCTTATATAGGAAATTCCAGAAAATAGTGCTAACTTCTAAAATTCATAGAAATTCAACCATAACTCCAAATGAAACAAATTATATATGAAAAATGATCAGAAAAATCCAATCTATCCATCTGTACTGGTTTCATGCATGTTAGAGCAACCTAACCATGTTGTTTAGATGAAACAAGATAATGCACTTATATGACTCTATAAAATGGGTTTGCATTTGAATCTTTGGTTCAAATGGACTCATCTCAATCTGTTCTAGCTTGCATTAGCCCAAAACACATTCATATTGCCATGTCATGATCATGCATCATATTGTGCATTGCATTGATTGTATTTGTTCTCTGTTGCCGGTATTTGTCCCCTCTCGGTAGACGATGTTCCGGCGTTGTGATCGTTGACACTAATGAAGACTCAATGCTATCTTTAGAAGTGCCAGGCAAGCAAAACCTCCTTGTTCATTCCGATATAATCCCCCTCTCTCGCTCCTGCTCTCTTTTACTACATTAGGACAACAACGTTTCAACTGTTACATGTTGCGGTAGTTGAACCCCTTTCCTCTGCATGACCTGTCATTGCCACAGTAAATAGATGAAACCCACTAGCATGAGTAGGAGTTGTTTGAGCCCTGATGTGCCTACTCATTCATGCCTGTTTGTCATGCCTGCTATTGCTTAGAGTTGTGTCAGGTCTGATTCATCAGGGATGAATTGTAATGTGGTGAACATGTCCTATTGTTGAGAGCTAAGTGTGTGAACACAATTTGGTAAAGGTAGCGGTGAGAGGCCATGTAGGAGTACATGGTGGGTTGTCTCATTGCAGCCGTCCTCAGGAACTGAGTTCTGTGTTTGTGATCCATGAACAGTTACTACCACACATTGGGTTCCGGTAACTCGACCCCTCTCGACTTATTAATCAACTTGATCTCTGTCCAGGAGTTGCAACTAGTTTCTGGTGTTTGTAGGTAGTGTTAGTAGTCTACCAAGTGGCACCCGGTACAGGTGGGCTTGGGACAGACTAGGCACACGTGGCCTGGTGTACCGAGTGGCACCCGGATGGTGGGCTCGGGAACCCTGCACACATCGTTTGGGGCCGTGAGTGACACCCCGGCCGGATCTCCTTGCGGATGGAACCCGAATAGGCGATAAACCTAGACTAGAGACTTGTGTGGTTAGTCAGGTCGTGGCCGACTCCCTCGCCAGGCTTCCGCTTGAATGTTGTCGAGGTACACGACGTGTACATGGTGGTAAGTGGCGAGAGCGTGTGTGACGAAGTACACCCCTGCAGGGTTAACATCATCTATTCGAATAGCCGTGTCCGCGGTAAAGGACTTCTGGGTTGCCTGTACAGTTCATAGACAAGTGAAAGTGGATACTCTAAAATGCGCAATATAAGCGTGAGTGCTATGGATGGCGTTCTCGTAGGGAGACGGGAGCGGATCCATAGTGGTGTATTGATATGGTGAATATGAGGACTCGTGTGCGCCACCTCAAAAGAGTTGCTTGCAGTCGTAGTTCAGGTTAGCCACTGAGTCAAAGCTGGCTTGCTGCAGTTAGACTCCACCACCCCTTTTGTTGATACCGATGCATATGTAGATAGTTCTGATGTAAGTCTTGTTGGGTACATTTGTACTCACGTTTGCCTATTTTATGTTTTGCAGAGAGACGTCAGTCTCGCTAGTAGTGCTGTGTGGACATCGACGTTTAGCTTGTTACCTCAGCTACGATCTTGTGCCCTCGGCAGGATCTGGTAGATAGTCAGGCTTCTCAGCCTTTTTCATTTGTAGTTGTCTGTACTCAGACAAGTTAAGCTTCCGCATGTGCTTGTTGCTTGTATGCTCTGAATGTTGGGTCATGAGACCCATGTTTGTAATATCTGGCTCTTCGGAGCCTAATGAATAAATACTCTGAGTCGTAGAGTCTTGTTGTGATGCCATGATGTATTTGCACATATCGAGCATATTGTGTGTATGATTGAAATGCTTGGTATGTGTGGTATCCGACAACCTAGTTGTTTATCCTTGGTAGCCTCTCTTATGGGGAAATGTAGTATTGTGCTTCCATGAGCCATAGTAGTCCGCTACAGCCCGGTTCACCGGAGTCCTGCTAGCCCAGCACTACTGCTCCGGAACACTTGACTGGCCGGCATGTGATTCACTTTGTTCCTGTGTCTGTCCCTTCGGGGAAATGTCACGCGGTGACATCCAGAGTCCTGCCTAGCCTGCTACAGCCCGGGTTCCCGGAGTCCTGTTAGCCCAGTGCTACAGCCCGGATTCGCACGCTGCTGACCGACATGCTCGATGTTGATTCATGTATGCCTGTCCCCGTAAGTTAGAGCCACTTTGGGTTCACGACTAGTCATGTTGGCCCGGGTTCTCTGTCATATGGATGCTAGCGACACTATCATATACGTGAGCCAAAAGGCGCAAACGGTCCCGGGCCATGGTAAGGCGACACCCGTGGGAATACCGTGCGTGAGGCCGCAAAGTGATATGAGGTGTTACAGGCTAGATCGGTGTGACTTAGAATCGGGGTCCTGACAATAGACCAAGTCCGCATCATTGCTACTAATATCTTTCAACATAGTTTTCTCTAGGAACATATCAAAATAAACGGGGAGCAACATCGCGAGCTATTGATCTGCAACATCGTTATGCAAATACTATCAGGACTAAGTTCATGATAAATTAAAGTTCAATTTAATCATATTACTTAAGAACTCCCACTTAGATAGACATCCCTCTAGTCGTCTAAATGATAACGTGATCCAAATCAACTAAACCATGTCCGATCATCACGTGAGATGGAGTAGTTTTCAATGGTGAACATCACTATGTTGATCATATCTACTATATGATTCACGCTCGACCATTCGGTCTCCAGTGTTCCGAGGTCATATTTGCATATGCTAGGCTCGTCAAGTTTAACCCGAGTATTCTGCGTGTGCAAAATTGGCTTGCACCCGTTGTATGTGAACATAGAGCTTATCACACCCGATCATCACGTGGTGTCTCGGCGCAAAGAACTGTCACAACGGTGCATACTCAGGGAGAACACTTATACCTTGAAATTTAGTGAGAGATCATCTTATAATGCTACCGTCGATCTAAGCAAAATAAGATGCATAAAATATAAACATCACATGCAATCAATATAAGTGATATGATATGGCCATCATCATCTTGTGCCTTTGATCTCCATCTCCAAAGCACCGTCATGATCACCATCATCACCGGCGCGACACCTTGGTCTCCATCGTAGCATCGTTGTCGTCTCGCCAACTATTGCTTCTACGACTATCGCTACCGCTTAGTGATAAAGTAAAGCAATTACATGGCGATTGCATTTCATACAATAAAGCGACAACCATATGGCTCCTGCCAGTTGCCGATAACTCGGTTAAAAAACATTATCATCTCATACAATAAAATTTAGCATCATGTCTTGACCATATCACATCACAACATGCCCTGCAAAAACAAGTTAGACGTTCTCTACATTGTTGTTGCAAGTTTTACGTGGCTGCTATGGGCTGAGCAAGAACCGTTCTTACCTACGCATCAAAACCACAATGATATTTTGTTAAGTATGTGCTGTTTTAACCTTCAACAAGGACCGGGCGTAGCCACACTTGATTCAACTAAAGTTGGAGAAACTAACACCCGCCAGCCACCTGTGTGCGAAGCACGTCGGTAGAACCAGTCTCGCGTAAGCATACGCGTAATGTCGGTCTTGGCCGCTTCATCCAACAATACCGCCGAATCAAAGTATGACCTGCTGGTAAGCATTATGACTAGTATCGCCCACAACTCACTTGTGTTCCACTCGTGCATATAAGATCTACGCATAAACCTGGCTCGGATGCCACTGTTGGGGAACGTAGTAATTTCAGAAAAATTCCTACGCACGCGCAAGATCATCGTGATGCATAGCAATGAGAGGGGAGAGTATCGTCCACGTACCCTCGTAGACCGTAAGCGGAAGCGTTATGAGAACGCGGTTGATGTAGTCGTACGTCTTCACGATCCGACCGATCCAAGTACCGAACGCACGGCACCTCCGAGTTCAGCACACGTTCAGCTCGGTGACGTCCCACGAACTCATGATCCAGCAGAGCTTCGCGGGAGAGTTCCATCAGCATGACGGCGTGATGATGCTGATGATGATGCTACCGACGCAGGGCTTCGCCTAAGCACCGCTACGATATGACCGAGGTGGATTATGGTGGAGGGGGGCACCGCACACGGCTAAAAGATCAACTGATCAACTTGTGTCCATGGGGTGCCCCTTGCCTTAGTATATAAAGGAGGAGAGGAGGGGAGGCCGGCCGGCCCTAGAGGTGCGCCCAAGTGTGGAGTCCTACTAGGACTCCAAGTCCTAGTAGGAGTCCACCAAGAGGAAGGGAGGGAGAAGGAAGGAGAGGGAGGAAAGGAGGAAAGGGGGGCCGGCCCCCTAGTCCAATTCGGTTTGGGCTAGGGGGGCGCCCTGCCTTGTCCCGCCTCCTCTCTTCCACCACTTGGCCCATGAGGCCCAATACTTCTTCCCCCTATTCCCGTAACTCCCGGTACTCCGAAAAATACCAGAATCACTCGAAACCTTTCAGATGTCCGAATATAGTCGTCCAATATATTGATATTTACGTCTCAGCCATTTCGAGACTCCTCGTCATGTCCCTGATCTCATCCGGGACGCCGAACTACCTTCGGTACATCAAAACACATAAACTCATAATACCGATCGTCATCGAACGTTAAGCGTGCGGACCCTACGGGTTCGAGAACTATGTAGACATGACCGAGACACGTCTCCGGTCAATAACCAATAGCGGAACCTGGATGCTCATATTGGCTCCCACATATTCTACGAAGATCTTTATCGGTCAAACTGCATAACAACATATGGTGTTCCCTTCGCCATCGGTATGTTACTTGTCTGAGATTCGATCGTCGGTATCTCAATACCTAGTTCAATCTCGTTACCGGCAAGTCTCTTTACTTGTTCCGTAATACATCATCCCGCAACTAACATCATTAGTTACAATGCTTGCAAGGCTTATAGTGATGTGCATTACCGAGAGGGCCCAGAGATACCTCTCTGACAATCGGAGTGAAGAAAGCAATAGCAACATACTGAACGATCAAGTGCTAAGCTAACGGAATGGGTCAAGTCAATCACACATTCTCTAATGATGTGATCCCATTAATCAAATGACAACTCATGTCTATGGCTAGGAAACTTAACCATCTTTGATTCAACGAGCTAGTCAAGTAGAGGCATACTAGTGACACTCTGTTTGTCTATGTATTCACACATGTATCAAGTTTCTGGTTAATACAATTCTAGAATGAATAATAAACATGTATCATGAAATAAGGAAATAAATAATAACTTTATTATTGCCTCTAGGGCATATTTCCTTCAGGTTTCATGACATGGCACATATATGCCGTGGTAAAAAAATTGTCTAGTTTGAGAAGTGGCGCACACATTAGTAGCCAACGAAGTCCTTTTTCAAACAAAAAGCTGACACGTTAATATCACAAATGGTTGTATTATATTAACCGTGTCGAAATTTAACCATACTCGGCGGCGTGCGTGCAGCTGTTTGATTAGACGGGACGAGCGCGAGAAGTCCGCCGTGTAGACTCGACGGGACGCGTGCGAGCAGTCCGCCGCGCAGGCTCGACGGGACGCGTGCATCCTGTCCACCTCGCAGGCTCGACGGGAGACGTGCGAGCAGCAAGACCGCCCATGCTCACCGGGAAGCGAGCTCTTTGACCTCCATGCACCAGCCGCCGCCTTGCTCACAATTTCTCCATTAATGGGTTAATTAAAGCACCTGGATGGAGGGTGTTTGCTTGTGATCCGATGGCAGCATTTGCTTTGTTCATGTTTTCAACTCGTATTCCGCCCTAATTTAAATTGCCACATAGGGCAACGGATAATAAGACCACAAATAAAATGGCAACCGATAATACGACGACAAATTTACAATGGCGCAGATAATAATTGTCTTACATATTCTGGATAATTTAAAATGCCACATGCGGCAAAGCTCGGAAGACACGGGGGCAAGAGAAGAAGGAAATTGCTGACAACGATCTGGGTCGCTACTGTCTCTACTCGTCGATGGATTGCCGGGCGGCGAAATCCTCCAACTCCTTCTTCAATTCCTCATGACTTTGCTTGAAAGCAGCCACAGATTCCTCCACCTCCTGCTCGTGCTCGATCCGGAGCTTCCTCAAGCCACCCATCAGTTCCTTGACGACCGCTTTCAGCGTCATCTCCGAGGCACTGCTCTGCTCATGCAGCATCTTCCAGCCGGCGGCTCCTCCTCCTTCTCGGTGACCAACTTGAGGAGCTTCGCATTGTCACCCATGAGTTGCTCGACGAGGCCGGTCGCCTTGTCAATCGAGGCATCACTGATCTTGAGCAGCTTCATCAAGCCATCGACCAGCTCCTGCTGCGTAGTGACACCAGCGAGAATGTCGTCGTCTTCGTCGCCGGCGAAGGACTTCAGGAACGCCGGCTTGTCGCGATGGCCGACGCCGTGAATGCGCTTGTGAGAGCCCTCGCATGCCCGTGAGATCTCGTTCGAGGGCTCCGCGGCGCGCCGAGCATCTCTGCTGCGGCTGCGCCTTCACGGCGGGATCTCTCTAGTGCTTCCGCGGCCTTGGTCTTGGTTGCCTGGTTATATGTCCACCCTAAACTCCTCCTACCGGTCATGGCGGAACGACTTGACAGAAAAAAACCAGTTTTGTGGGTGATGAGGAGAGGAACTGTGAAGTAATTTTCGAGTGGGTAGTTTTTATAGCCCGGTGCTAAGTGTGAACACATATTAGTTTGATAGGTGTGAACAGATTTGCAATTACTTATTGCGTTGTAATCAGCAATCTGACGAGAAACAAGGTCAAAATTTATTGATGGCAGAAGGTTGACCAAGTGGTTGCTCGCCATTGAGGCGGCCGCGGCGCGCTCCGCTCTGGCGTCCCTGCGCGCGCTCTGCTCGCCATTGAGGCAAAGTTACAATGGCAACGGTTAATATTTCTTAATAATTGTCTTACATATTCAGGATAATTTAAAATGCCAAATACGACAAGGCCCAGAACACTCACGACCTACATATGCATACAATTATAATAAAATATAAGCTAAAAGGCTGACTTGGCGGCCTTCCGACGATGGTCTTCTCGGACTCCATGATCAGCATAGCACCCTTGCGGCCGTTCACTCCAAGTGTCCCGACCCGCCTCCGCCTATGGAGCTGCTGGCGCTGGGAGGCTCTTGGGGCTGCTGGGCCTCTTCCAGAAGAGCTTGACAGCGTGCAATCGCGCGCATTAGAACTCCGCGGAACCGCTCCATTTCCATGTCTCTGGCCTGGTAGCAAATTCCGTCGATCACCTGCATCCTCAAGATATCACGTTGGCGATGTTCTACTTCGTCGGGGACGTCAACTCCGCCAAGGATGCGCTCGAGCTTGGCCACCACATCATCGGGATCGAGGTTGACTTGGTCGCTGTAGGCAACGATGAAGCCGCAGGCTGCCTTTGTCTTGACTGAATCGCAGAGGTCCTCTACCCATTCCTTGCTGGGCATCAGGCTCTCGATGAGCACTGGTGACGGCGGCTCTTCGGGTTGGTCGACGATCATGCCTTCGAGCAGCTCTGCATCTTTTGCATGGTGGATGGAAACTGCTCATCACACCTCCTCTGCAATATGTCGATTGTGCTCCCAAGGACTGTGACACCGATATCGTTGCCAATGGGCCATGGTGCCTGCACCGGTCGATGAAGCTCTTGCTCCCCGACCTGCTCCGGCTCGTTCTCCTCGCTGAAGATGTAACGCAGGTAGGCGTCGACATCGAAGCTTTGGTCGTTGCCTGGCATGCTGGGAATAACTAATGGTAGATGGGTGAGGGCTAGATCTTCGCAGAGTGTCGCGGCGGTGTGTTGCCGCCTAGGTTATATGCAGCAAGCCGTTAGCTGGCGGCGGGAAACCGGTGAGGGAATAGTCGTGGATTTTACAATTCACCCATGTGGAGCGTGGGAAGCATTCGCTGGAGCGCGGGAAGACTAAGTGGGGCACACACACAACCCGAATACCGTATCCGGTGCCACGTGTTATTTATCACACAAGTGTTAACATAATGAAACATATGTGTAACTTATAGATACGTCTCCAACGTATCTATAATTTTTGATTGTTCCATGCTATTATATTATCTGTTTTGGATGTTTAATGGGCTTTACTAAACACTTTTATATTATTTTTGGGACTAACCTATTAACCGAAGGCCCAGTGCAAATTGTTGTTTTTTGCCTATTTCAGTGTTTCGCAGAAAAGGAATATCAAACGGAATCCAAACGGAATGAAACCTTCGGGAGAGTGATTCTTGGAACAAACGTGATCCAGAGGACTTGGAGTGGACGTCAAGAAAGAAGCAAGGCGGCCACGAGGCAGGGAGGCACGTCTGCCCCTTGGGCGCGCCCCCACCCTCGTAGGCCCCTCGCAACTCCATCAACCTACTTCTTCCTCCTATATATACCCATATACCCCGAAAACATCCAGGAGCACCACGAAACCCTATTTCCACTGCCGCAATCGTCTGTACCCGTGAGATCCCATCTTGGGGCCTTTTCCGGCGCTCCGCCGGAGGGGGAATCGATCACGGAGGACTTCTACATCAACACCATAGCCTCTCCGATGATGTGTGAGTAGTTTACCACAGACCTTTGGGTCCATAGTTATTAGCTAGATGGCTTCTTCTCTCTCTTTGGATCTCAATACAAAGTTCTCCTCGATCTTCTTGGAGATCTATTCGATGTAATTATTTTTTTGCGGTGTGTTTGTTGAGATCCGATGAATTGTGGGTTCATGATCAAGATTATCTATGAACAATATTTGAATCTCCTATGAATTCTTTTATGTATGATTTGTTATCTTTGCAAGTCTCTTCGAATTATCAGTTTGGTTTGGCCTACTAGATTGATCTTTCTTGCAATGGACGAAGTGCTTAGCTTTGGGTTCAGTCTTGCGGTGTCCTTTCCCAGTGACAGCAGGGCCAGCGTTCAATCTTGTGGTGTCCTTTCCCAGTGACAGCAGGGCCAGCAAGGCACATATTGTATTGTTGCCATCGAGGATAAAAAGATGGGGTTCATATCATATTGCTTGAGTTTGTCCCTCTACATCATGTCATCTCACCTAATGCGTTACTCCGTTCTTATGAACTTAATACTCTAGATGCATGCTGGATAGCGGTCGATGTGTGGAGTAATAGTAGTAGATGCAGAATCGTTTCGGTCTACTTGTCGCGGACGTGATGCCTATATACATGATCATGCCTAGATATTCTCATAATTATGCACTTTTCTATGAATTGCTCGACAGTAATTTGTTCACCCACCGTAATACTTATGCTATCTTGAGAGAAGCCACTAGTGAAACCTATGGCCCCCGGGTCTATTTTCCATCATATAAGTTTCCAATCTATTTTTACTTTGCAATCTTTACTTTCAATCTATATCATAAAAATACCAAAAATATTTATCTTATTATCTCTATCAGATCTCACTTTTGCAAGTGGCCGTGAAGGGATTGACAACCCCTTTATCGCGTTGGTTGCAAGGTTCTTATTTGTTTGTGTAGGTACGAGGCGACTTGCGTGTAGTCTCCTACTGGATTGATACCTTGGTTCTCAAAAACCAAGGGAAATACTTATGTTACTTTGCTGCATCACCCTTTCCTCTTCAAGGGAAAAACCAACGCAAGCTCAAGAGGTAGCACTTACTAATCTTCGCACACGAGTACTCGCAGACGCATCGTGTGCGATACTCCTAGCCACCGCAAGCAACTAGTTTGCATTTTTCAAAAAAAATTGTACACACAGAATCGCACACGAACTAACTGTATTAACCGTCTGTGTTGCAATTTCTCATCGCAAACAGTTCATCGGAGTCGGCTGTTTGCCACGTATGACACACATCTTGTTAAGTTGAACCGTTTCTGTTGCGTTCGCTAATCGAAAACAGTTCGTCCGAGTGGACCGTATGCCCTATAGCACACACACCTTGATCTGGCTAACCATTTATGTTGCACTCCCTAATAGCAAATGGTTCATCGAAGCGAACTGTATGCCGTATATCGCACACACATTGATATGGCTACCCGTTTCTGTTGTTTCGCCTCATCGCAAACAGTTCGAACGGGTTAACCATGTGCCCTGAATCGCACACGCAACTAAAATCTGAACCGTGTTTGATGGCTCCGCCATCGCAAACGTTTTGCACCTTTTTTGACTTTTTTTACATCCCCGTTTGTGATTAATGCATCACACACAGTTTCGTCAAAGGGTCTCTGATCGTAGTGTCATGTTAACAGCATCCTGCAGTAGTGGGAGTTCTTAAGTAATTTGATTAATTGAACTTAATTTATCACGAACTTAGTCCTGATAGTATTTGCATATCTATGTTGTAGATCAATAGCCTGTGCTACCGTTCCCTTGAATTTTGATGCATCCCTAGAGAAAGCTAAGTTCAAATATGTTAACATAAGGAAACGTATGTGTAACTTACTAATCATCGCACACGAGTACTCGCAGACGCATTGTGTGCGATACTCCTAGCCACCGCAAGCAACTAGTTTGCATTTTTCAAAGTTTTTTGTACACACAGAATCACACACGAACTAACTGTATTAACCGTCTGTGTTGTAATTTCTCATCGCAAACAGTTCATCTAAGTTGGTTGTTTGCCACGTAACACACACATCTTGTTAAGTTGAACCGTTTCGGTTGCATTCGCTAATCGAAAACAGTTCGTCCGAGTGAACCTTATGCCCTATATCACACACACCTTGATCTGGCTAACCATTTATGTTGCACTCCCTAATAGCAAACGGTTCATTGGAGTGAACTGCATGTCGTATATCGCACACACATTGATATGGCTACCCGTTTCTATTGTTCTGCCTCATCGCAAACAGTTCGAACGGGTTAACCGTGTGCCCTGAATCGCACACGCAACTAAAATCTGAACCGTGTTTGATGGCTCCGCCATCGCAAACGTTTTGCACCTTTTTTGACATTTTTTTACATCCCCGTTTGTGATTAATGCATCGCACACAGTTTCGTCAAAGGGTCTCTGATCGTAGTGTCGCGTTAGCAGCATCCTGCAGTAGTGGGAGTTCTTAATAAGTAATTTGATTAATTGAACTTAATTTATCATGAACTTAGTCCTGATAGTATTTGCATATCTATGTTGTAGATCAATAGCTCCTGCTACCGTTCCCTTGAATTTTTATGCATTCCTAGAGAAAGCTAAGTTGAAAGATGATGGTAGCAACTACACGGACTGGGTCCGTAACTTGAGGATTATCCTCATTGCTGCACAAAGAATTATGTCCTTGATGCACCTCTAGGTGAAAGGCCTGCTGCAGAAGCAGATGCTGATGTTTTGAACGTCTGGCAAGCTCGATTTGATGACTACTCGATAGTTCAGTGTGCCATACTTTATGGCTTAGAATCGGGACTTCAAAGATGTTTTGAACGTCATGGAGCATATGAGATGTTCCAAGAGTTGAAGTTAATATTTCAAGCAAATGCCTGAGTTGAGAGATATGAAGTCTCCAACAAGTTCTATAGCTGGAAGATGGGGGAGAACAGTTCTGTCAGTGAACACATACTCAGAATGTCTGGATATCATAATCACTTGACTCAGCTGGGAGTTAATCTTCCAAATGATAGTGTTATTGACAGAGTTCTCCAATCACTGCCACCAAGCTACAAAGGCTTCGTGATGAACTAGAATATGCAAGGGATGGAGAAGACGATTCCCGAGCTCTTCGCAATGCTCAAACCTGCAGAGGTAGAAATCAAGAAGGAGCATCAAGTGTTGATGGTTAACAAGACCACTAGTTTAAAAAAGAAGGGCAAGGGAAAGAAGGGGAACTTCAAGAAGAATGGCAAGCAAGTTGCCACTCCCGGGAAGAAGCCCAAAGCTGGACCCAAGCCTAAAACTGAGTGCTTCTACTGCAAAAGGACTGGTCACTGGAAGCAGAACTGCCCCAAGTATTTGGCGGATAAGAAGGATGGCAAAGTGAACAAAGGTATACTTGATATACATGTTAGTGATGGGTACCTTACTAATGCTCGTAGTAGCGCCTGAGTATTTGATACTGGTTCCGTTGCTCATATTTGTAACTCGAAACAGGAGCTACGGATTAAACAAAGATTGGCTAAGGACGAGGTGACGATGCGCGTCGGGAACGGTTCCAAGGTCGATGTGATCGCCGTCGGCACGCTACCTCTACATCTACCTTCGGAATTAGTTAGAGACCTGAATAATTGTTATTTGGTGCCAACATTGAGCATGAACATTATATCTGGATCTTTTTTAGTGCGAGATGGTTATTCATTTAAATCAGAGAATAATGGTTGTTCTATTTATATGAGTAATATCTTTTATGATCATACACCCTTGAAGAGTGGTCTATTTTTGTTGAATCTCGATTGTGGTGATACACATATTCATAATATTGATGCCAAAAGATGCAAAGTTGATAATGATAGTGCAACATATTTGTGGCACTGCCATTTAGGTCATATTGGTGTAAACCGCATGAAGAAGCTCCATGCAGATGGGCTTTTGGAATCACTTGATTATGAATCATTTGATACTTGCGAACCATGCCTCATGGGAAAGATGACTAAAACTCCGTTCTCCAGAACAATGGAGCGAGCCAGTGACTAATTGGAAATAATACATACCGATGTATGCGGTCCGATGAGTGTTGAGGCACGCGTTGGGTATCGTTTCTAACCTTCACAGATGATTTGAGCAGATATGGGTATATCTACTTAATGAAACACAAGTCTGAAACATTTGAAAAGTTCAAAGAATTTCAGAGTGAAGTGGAGAATCATCTTAACAAGAAAATAAAGTTTCTACGATCTGATCGCAGAGGCGAATATTTGAGTTACGAGTTTGGCCTTCATTTAAAACAATGTGGAATAGTTTCACAACTCACGCCACCTGGAACACCACAGTGTAATGGTGTGTCCGAACGTTGTAACCGTACTTTATTAGATATGGTGCGATCCATGATGTCTCTTACCGATTTACCACTATCATTTTGGGGTTATGCATTAGAGACAGCTACATTCACGTTAAATAGGGCACCGTCTAAATCCGCTGAGACGACACCATATGAACTGTGGTTTGGCAAGAAACCTAAGTTGTCATTTCTTAAAGTTTGGGGTTGCGACACTTATGTCAAAAGGCTTCAACCTGATAAGCTCGAACCCAATCGAAGAAGTGCGTCTTCATAGGATACCCTAAGGAAACAATTGGGTACACCTTCTACCATAGATCCGGAGGCAAGATCTTTGTTTCCAAGAATGGAACATTTCTAGAGAAGAAGTTTCTCTCGAAAGAAGTGAGTGGGAGGAAAGTAGAACTTGATGAGGTAATTGTACCTTCTCTCAATTTGGAAAGTAGCTCATCAGATAAATCTGTTATAGTGATGCCTACACCAACTAGAGAGGAAGCTAATGATGATGATCATGAAACTTCAGATCAAGTTACTATAGAGCCTCGTAGGTCAACCAGAGCACGATCCGCACCAGAGTGGTACGGTAATCCTGTTCTGGAAGTAATGTTACTAGACCATGGTGAACCTACGAACTATGAAGAAGCTATGATGAGACCAGATTCCGATAAATGGCTTGAGGCCATGAAATCTGAGATAGGATCCATGTATGAGAACAAAGTTTGGACTTTGGCGGACTTGCCCGATGATCGGCGAGCCATAGAGAATAAATGGATCTTCAAAAAGAAGACTGGTGCTGATGGTAATGTTACTGTCTACAAAGCTCGACTTTTCACAAAAGGTTTTTGGCAAGTTCAAGGAGTTGACTACGATGAGACTTTCTCACCCGTAGCGATGCTTAAGTCTGTCTGAATCATGTTAGCAATTGCCGCATTTTATGATTTAATCTGGCAAATGGACGTCAAAACTGCATTCCTTAATGGATTTCTTAAAGAAGAGTTGTATATGATGCAACCAGAAGGTTTTGTCGATCCTAAATGTGCTAACAAAGTGTGCAAGCTCCAGCGATCCATCTATGGACTGGTGCAAGCATCTCAGAGTTGGAATATACACTTTGATGAGGTGATCAAAGCATATGGTTTTATACAGACTTTCGGAGAAGCCTGTATTTACAAGAAAGTTAGTGGGAGCTCTATAGCATTTCTAATATTATATGTGGATGACATATTATTGATTGGAAATGATGTAGAATTTCTGGATAGCATAAAAGGATACTTGAATAAAAGTTTTTCAACGAAAGACCTCGGTGAAGCTACTTATATATTGGGCATCAAGATCTATAGGGATAGATCAAGACGCTTAATAGGACTTTCACAAAGCACATACCTTGACAAAGTTTTGAAGAAGTTCAAAATGGACCAGTCAAAGAAAGGGTTCTTGCCTATATTGCAAGATGTGAAATTGAGTCAGACTCAATGCCTGACCACTGCAGAAGATAGAGAGAAAATGAAAGTCATTCCCTATGCCGCAGCCATAGGTTCTATCATGTATGCTATGCTGTACCAGACCTAATGTGTGCCTTGCCATAAGTCTGGCAGGGACGTACCAAAGTAATCCAGGAGTGGATCATTGGACAGCGGTCAAGAACATCCTGAAGTACCTGAAAAGGACCAAGGATATGTTTCTCGTTTATGGAGGTGACAAAGAGCTCGTCGTAAATGGTTACGTCGATGCTAGCTTTGACACTGATCCGGATAACTCTAAGTCACAAATCGGATACGTATTTATTTTGAATGGTGGAGTTGTCAGTTGGTGCAGTTCCAAGAAGAGCGTCGTGGCGGGATCTACGTATGAAGCGGAGTACATAGCTGCTTCGGAAGCAGCAAATGAAGGAGTCTGGATGAAGGAGTTCATATCCGATCTAGGTGTAATACCTAGTGCATCAGGTCTAATGAAAATCTTTTGTGACAACACTGGAGCAATTCCTAAGCGAAGGAATCCAGATTTCACAAAAGAACCAAACACATCAAGAGACGCTTCAACTCCATCCATGATCAAGTCAAGGAGGGAGACATAGAGATTTGCAAAATACATACGGATCTAAATATAGCAAACCCGTTGACTAAGCCTCTTCCACGAGCAAAACATGATCAGCACCAAGACTCCATGGTGTTAGAATCATTACAATGTAATCTAGATTATTGACTCTAGTGCAAGTGGGAGACTGAAGGAAATATGCCCTAGAGGCAATAATAAAGTTGTTATTTTATATTTCCTTATTCAAGATAAATGTTTATTATTCATGCTAGAATTGTATTGACCGGGAACCTAAATACTTGTGTGAATACATAGACAAACATTGTGTCCCTAGTGAGCCTCTACTTGACTAGCTCGCTGATCAAAGATGGTTAAGGTTTCCTATACATGGACATGATTTTTCATTTGATAACGGGATCACATCATGAGGAGAATGATGTGATGGACAAGACCCATCCGTTAGCTTAGCATATTGATCGTCCAGTTTTATTGCTATTGCTTTCTTCATGTCAAATACATAGTCCTCCGACTATGAGATTATGCAACTCCCGGATACCGGAGGAATGTCTTGTGTGCTATGAAACGTCATAACGTAACTGGGTGATTATAAAGATGCTCTACAGGTATCTCTGAAGGTTTTTGTTGGGTTGGCATAGATCGAGATTAGGATTTGTAACTCCGAGTATTGGAGAGGTATCTCTGGGCCCTCTCGGTAATACAGATCATAAGAAGCCTTGCAAGCAAAGTGACTAATGAGTTAGTTATAGGATGATGTATTACGGAACGAGTAAAGAGACTTGCCGGTAACGAGATTGAACTAGGTATGAAGATACCGACGATTGAATCTCGGGCAAGTAACATACCGACAAACAAAGGGAATAACGTATGTTGTCATAACGGTTTGACCGATAAAGATCTTCGTAGAATATGTAGGAGCCAATATGAGCATCCAGGTTCCGCTATTGGTTATTGACCGAAGAGTTGTCTCGGTCATGTCTACATAATTCTCGAACCCGTAGGGTCCTCATGCTTAACGTTCGATGACGATTTAGTATTATATGAGTTATGTGATTTGGTGACCGAATGTTTTTCGGAGTCCCGGATGAGATCACGGACATGACGAGGAGTCTCGAAATGGCCGAGAGGTAAATATTGATATATATATATATATATATATATAGGATGATAGTATTCGGACACCGGAAGTGTTCCGGAGTGTATCGGGTATTTATCAGAGTACCGGAGGGGTTACCGGAACCCCCGGGGAGATATATGGGCCATATGGGCCATGAGAGGGGAGCACACCAGCCCACAAGGGGTGGCATGTGCCCCTTGGGCATGTGGCCGAATTGGAGAAGGAAAAGGGGGGTTCGGCTCCCCTTCCTTTCTCTCTGCCCCTTCCCTTTCTTCTCTGGTGAAAAAGGAAAGGGGGGCGCCACTTGGGGAAACCCTAAGTAGGATCCGGATCCTACTTAGGGCGCCCCCTGGCTGCCTCTCCTCCCCTCCCACCTATATATATGTGGGGAAGGGGGCGCCTAGAACACACAACATCAATTGTGAGCCGTGTGCGGCGCCCCCCTCCACAGTTTACACCCCCGGTCATATTCTCGCGGTGCTTAGGCCAAGCCCTACGTGGATCACTTCACCATCACCGTCACCATGCCGTCGTACTGACGGAACTCATCTACTTCCTCGACATCTTGATGGATCAAGAGGACGAGGTAAGTCATCGAGCTGAACGTGTGCAGAACTCGGAGGTGTCGTACGTTCGGTACTTGATCGGTCGGAGCTAGAAGAAGTTCGACTACATCAACCGCGTTGTCAAACACTTCCGCTTTCAGTCTATGAGGGTACGTGGACATACTCTCCCCCTCATTGCTATGCATCTCCATGGATAGATCATTGCATGTAAGTAGAAAAAAAATTGTTTTCTATGCAACGTTTCCCAACAGTTTTTTTCTCGTACTACTGCATTTGTTTGCTTGTTGCATTACTCTCATTGTAGTTAAACATGTGATTTCCCAAGCTCGCACTATTATTACTTCTTTCATCGATGAATATGCTTATGAATACAAAGATTAATTCAGATTATTTCATCCTTTACATTATTCCGCTGCTGTGATTGGGATCAGTTCAAAACTTCCAGAAGAAATTTTGAATCTCCCATTCACCCCCTCTAGTCGATATACTCTTTGTCCTATCAAAAAGCGTCGCCATCCGCCTGAGCATCACACCGGCGAGGACTAAAAAAACCTTAACTACAGAGCGGAGACATCTAAAGTCCCCTCCCCACCGCCAGCTGTCCAAGTAGTAGGCAGAGGGGAGGTGAATTCACGTGCTCGCCAACGAAACCTAGATGGGAGAATATTCCCCAGCCGCCAAGGGACACGGGATAATTTCATTACCTTTTTCTCTAACATACTAGCTCCAAGAGATAAACAGATCCTGAAAGTCCCTTCATCTTTCTCTTGCTAAACTTGTTTGAAGTTTGAACAATGTGCTTTCAATTTTAAAACTATTTTGCTAACTTGAATAATTGTTGTGGGGTTTGGCTTAAAATTTTCCCAAAGGAATATAAAATTTAGTTTGAGTTTGTATGCCCGCTATTTTTTGATCAATGTGGAGAAGTCGTAATGATGTGTTTTAGGGATAGGAAGTTTAATGATCATTTTCCTCTGATTCATTCTCTATGCTTTTGGATTAATAATTGGGCAATTCGGCGGCTAGAACAAGGAAATCCAAGGACGCTGATGCTGGGAACAAAACTAATCAAACACATAGCAAGTGAGATCTTTAGAGCCACTAGGCTGGAGACCAGTAGCACTGAGGGTAGATGGTGGCTACCCAGACAATCTTCTTCAGTTGTACAACTTATCCTATCTGGATTCGACTAGTGGTCTTTGAAGATTTTACTTTCTGCTAGATCGTTTGGTTGGTTGTCATGAAGTTCCTCATCGTGTGGTGTTACTCATGATGGATTATCTAGAGTTTGTTGATGGCCTGGTTGTGCCTTGGATTGGATGTCTAGACTTCTTCTAGCTGGTGATCTTCGTTCCAGTTTCTAGCCATATTGTAGTTTATATATGGAAAGACCATGGTTTCTTTAAATGAAATTAGAGGGCTTGTCCAAAACAATGTGTGCCCTCCTCCATGGCCTTAGTTGGTTAGTCGTTGTTGGCGATGGTCGATGACAACAGTGGTGTGTGCTGTTGCGACCTATTGCCATTGTCGTTAATTTGTTATGCTGAGAACTTTGTATCTTTGTTTTCGTCTTTCTTTTATATTTTATTTGTTTGTGTTGTCCCGGTAAGTTTGTTGTGTGTGTCTATAATCTTAGCCAACTGATGGCTTTGTTAATTCAAAATTAGACTAGGCTAAGCCTTTTCTTAAGACTGGACTTGTATTTTCTCTAAGAAAACAGAGGGGTGGACTCATCTTTCTAAAAAAAGTGCTAATGTATCATATATACCTAAATAGTTCGTCGCCACTATCTCAATTCTCTCAACATACACACATGCCACCTCACCATAAATGTCACCTCATGAATCACACTAATTATATTTCTCTCAACACGCATGGGAAAATACTAATTCTATTATATATATACAATTATATAATGATCAAATACAATATATTATATCCTTTTTTTGAACTTAATGTTTTTATTTAGTCATCCCACCTGGCAATCTCGTCTGAAACTACATGCAGTATGAAGTCTGGGGGCACATGTAGCCACACCTTACATAGATTATTTGTCACTGCTTCTCCAGCTAATAAATGAGCAGCACTATTAGCATCGCGTCTAACCCACGAAACCTTCCATCGCTCCCTCGAGGCCAGCATTTGCTTGACTTCCTCAACAATCGGTCCCAGCAGCAATAAATCCTTTTCCTTGCTTTGGAGCTTACAGACAATCTCTTAGCAGTCCATTTCAATGTGTATTCTGGATATATTTAGCTCTCCCGCCAGCAGGGCTGCTCTTCTGCAAGCTTGTAGCTCTACTCTCGCTGGATCCTTGCAAAGTGGAAGAAAGTGGCATGCACCACCCAGGTATGCACCTTCGTGGTTTCTGAATACCACTCCGGCACCGACATTCACCCCCACCTTCGACGTCGCACCATCAAAATTGGCCTTCACCCACCCCTCCTCTGGTGGTCTCCACTTCTCCCTCACCGTAGGCCTAGCCTGCTTACTCTTACGCCCATGAATAGACTGCCACTCTCCTATTAGGTTCAAAACCCTTCTTGCGATCGCCTCCGCTTCTTCAATCCTCTGCCCATCATGTGCAGTATTCCTTACTAACCAGAACGCATAGACACCCTGTATAAGGACAGACCATTCATCATCTGATGCATCCACGAACCACGACAGTAGCCATCTCGACAACGCACTCTGGGAGCAAACTGACTCCGGTGGGATCGCCACCGGCACCCCCAACTCTGAATGCATTATCTTCAAAAACTTTACCGAGTGGTAGCAGCCCCAAAATCTGTGGTAGTTTGTTTCCTCTCGACCACATGTAGTACAAAAGACACCTGCCTTGATTTTCCTCCTCAACAACTCCGAACCCACTACTAGCCGGTTCCAGGATCAGTCTCCAGATATGCATTTTGACCTTGCTCGGTGCTACCGTATCCCATAAGCTAAGCCATTACTTGTGGTCGGCCACAGATGAAGAGGACTCCGACCGACCCGAGTGCAGTCGTTTCTGACTCATACGCAAGTGGTAGACCGACCGAATAGTGAATACCCCGCTCTTGGTGTAATTCCATGCCTGGTAGTCTTCCATCTCCGGCCCACCAACCGGGATTTGAATGATTTCGTGCGCCGAGCGAACATGGTCTGCACCTTGTTTACGTCCCATGAAGAATCGTCGGCCTCCAGCAGATCGCTGACTCGCGTGATCCCGTTGATGTAGCGTTGGCCCACTGGCTTTAAGCTACCCCTCCTAGGGATCCAATTATCGTGATGCACCTTGATTTTTGAGCCATCCCCAATCCTCCATATCAGACCATCTAGCAGCAGGTCTCGCCCATGTAAAATACTTCTATAAGTATAAGAACCACCTCGGGGCATGTTGCATTTAGAATAGATACCTCTGCATAATATCGAGCTTTCAAGACCCTTGCACACAGCGAGGTTGGCACCTGGAACAATCGCCAAGATTGCTTGGCAAGCATAGCTTGGTTAAAAGCCTTTGGGTCCCGAAAACCTAGCCCTCCTTCATGCTTTCTCGTGCACATCTTGTCCCAAGCGATCCAATGCACCTTCTTCTGACCATTTGCTTCACCCCACCAGAAGTTTGAAGAAATAGATGACAGGTTCCCGCACATTTTCTTTGTGAGTTGAAAGCAGCTCATGGTAAAAGTTGGTGTTGGTTGGAGGCCAGACTTAATGAGCACCTCCCTCGCAGTCTTGGATAAGCCTTGTCCTTTCCACCCTGAAACCTTCCCTCTTGCACTCTCCTTGACATATTTGAAGGTCCCATCCTTCGATCTCCCCACCACCGTAGGGAGTCCCAAATATCTCTCACTTAGAGCCTCTGCCGACATATCTAGCACTTGTTTGAGCTCTTCTTTGCTATCATCAGATGTACCCTTCCCAAAGAAGATCGCGGACTTCTGAAGATTAACTTTCTGACCCGAGGCAACCTCGTACTCTTGCAAGATGGAGCATAGTGCAGCAAAATTTTCACGTGAGCCCTCTACGAATACCACACTGTCATCAGCGAAGAGTAGATGAGTAAATGTTGGTCCACGGCTCCCAAAGGACACCCCGTTGATGTTTTTCTCCCTCTGCGCACTCCTCAACAACGCCGAGAAGCCCTCCACACAAAACAATAAAAAGGTATGGGGAGAGAGGATCACCCTGTCTTAGTCCTCTGGTTGGGTTAAAACGATGAGAGAGCCCACCATTCAACTTTATAGAGAACGTTGCTGATTTCACACACCTCATAACCATCTCTGTCCAGTGACTAGAGAAGCCAAATTTCAGCAACATTTGCTCAAGAAAGTTCCACTCCACTCTATCATATGCCTTCATCATGTCCAGCTTTATCGCACAGATAGGCTTCCTCCGTTTCCGCTTTCTGGTCACATGTACACACTCATATGCCACCAACACATTATCAGTTATTAGCCTATCTGGCACAAATGCACTTTGTTCCTCAGGTATCATAAAAGGAAGCACAACTTTAAGGCGGTTGGCAGTGCCTTTGTCGCAATCTTATAGAGAACATTACAAAGACTAATAGGGCGGAATTGCGAAAGTAACTCCGGTGAGTTTACTTTCGGAATCATCACAATGATCGTGTCGTTAAAACCATCAGGAGCTGCCTTCCCTGCCAAGAACTCTCGTACTGCACCACACATGTCGTTCTTTACCAACTCCCAGTGTCGTTGGTAGAACATGGTCGGTAGTCCATCCGGCCCCGGCCCCTTTGTGGGCCCCATCTGGAAGAGGGCCGTCTCGATCTCCTCATCGGTGAATGGCATTGTGAGTTTTGCATTCATCTCTTCTGTGATAGCTCCCTCAATATGTTGTTGTACCCTTTCTCCGTCCCTCGAGCCTTCAGAAGCGAACAGATGAGCATAAAACCGTGCTGCCATCATGTGCATGCCATCATCATCTGTACATTTGGTCCCATCCTCCCTCCTCAAGGCTTTGACCGTGTTCTTCCGTTTGTGATGCGAGGCTCAGTGTTGCAAGTACTGAGTGTTCTGATCCCCCTCTGTCAGCCAGTAAACCCTTGATCTCTGCTTGTAATACACCTCCTCTCTCTCATATAGCTCATGCAGTTGGTCCTCTATCTCCTTTACCTCCTGTCTGTACCCTATCTGTGCAGCTCGTGAAGGAAATAATCCCTAGAGGCAATAATAAAGTTGTTATTTATATTTCCTTATATCATGATAAATGTTTATCATTCATGCTAGAATTGTATTAACCGGAAACTTAGTACATGTGTGAATACATAGACAAACGGAGTGTCACTAGTATGCCTCTACTTGACTAGCTCGTTAATCAAAGATGGTTAAGTTTCCTAGCCATGGACAAAGAGTTGTCATTTGATTAACGGGATCACATCATTAGAGAATAATATGATTGACTTGACCCATCCGTTAGCTTAGCACTATGATCATATAGTTTATTGTTATTGCTTTCTTCATAACTTATACATGTTCCCATGACTATGAGATTATGCAACTCCCGTATACCGGAAGAACACTTAGTGTGCTATCAAACGTCACAACGTAACTGGGTGATTATAAAGATGCTCTACAGGTGTCTCCGATGGTGTTTGTTGAGTTGGCATAGATCGAGATTAGGATTTGTCACTCCGATTGTCGGAGAGGTATCTCTGGGCCCTCTCGGTAATGCACATCACTATAAGCCTTGCAAGCAATGTGACTAATGAGTTAGTTACGGGATGATGCATTACAGAATGAGTAAAGAGACTTGCCGGTAACGAGATTGAAGTAGGTATTGAGATACCGACGATCGAATCTCGGGCAAGTAACATACCGATGACAAAGGGAACAACATATGTTGTTATGCGGTCTGACCGATAAAGATCTTCGTAGAATATGTAGGAACCAATATGAGCATCCAGGTTCCGCTATTGGTTATTGACCGGAGATGAGTCTCGGTCATGTCTACATAGTTCTCGAACACGTAGGGTCCGCACGCTTAACGTTCGATGACGATTGGTATTATGAGTTTATGTGTTTTGATGTACCGAAGGTTGTCCGGAGTCCCGGATGTGATCACGGACATGACGAGGAGTCTCAAAATGGTCGAGACATAAAGATCGATATATTGGAAGGTTATGTTCGGACATCGGAATGGTTCCGGGTGAGTTCGGGCATTTACCGAAGCACCAGGGGGTTACCGGAACCCCCCGGGGAGTCAATGGGCCTTATTGGGCCTTAGTGGGAGAGAAGAGGAGGCACCCAGGTGGAGGGCGCACCCCCCAAGCCCAATCCAAATTGGGTGGGGGGCCGGCCCCCCTTTCCTTTCTCCTTCTCCCTCTTCCTTCTTTTCCTAGTGGGACTAGGAAAGGGGGGAGTCCTACTCCTACTAGGAGGAGGACTCCTCCCCCTTGGCGCGCCTAGAGGGCCAGCCGGCCTCCCCCTCCCTCCTTTATATACGTGGGGAGGGGGCACCCTAGAACACATCAAAGTTGATTGTTTAGCCCTGTGCGGTGCCCCCCTCCACATATTTCCACCTCGGTCATATCGTTGCAGTGCTTAGGCGAAGCCCTATGCCGGTAGCTTCATCATCACCGTCACCATGCCGTCGTGCTGACGCAACTCTCCCTCGACATCAGCTGGATCTAGAGTTCGTGGGACATCACTGAGCTGAACGTGTGCAGATCGCGGAGGTGCCGTATCTTCGGTGCTAGGATCGGTCGGATCATGAAGACGTACGACTACATCAACCGCGTTGTCATAACGCTTCCGCTTACGGTCTACGAGGGTACATGGACAACACTCTCCCCTCTCGTTGCTATGAATCACCTAGATGGATCTTGCGTGTGCGTAGGATTTTTTTTGAAATTACAACGTTCCCCAACAGCTCGCTCCTTGGCATCGACTAGTTGCCCCTTCAGATGAGAAAATGTGTTTCTTGATGGAGCCAAAAACCCTTCGGCTCCACTCGTGCATGGCCCTCTTATGGTCTTTAGCCGGTTGCATGCCGTCTTGAGCTCCCCCTCCTGCTGATTGGTTGCATGCTGCGGCCACCATCGCCTCATCCATCGCGTCTTGCCCATGCAGCCTCATAGATAAATGATCGCTGACCCCGTGCACGCGCCTCGACCTGTGTCGTCAATGCTCTGATTATCGTCTGATGGTCGGACTCTTCTGTCATAACGTGTTAAACTTCGATCGCTGGAAATAGCTGCGCAAACTCCGCATTGCACGTCGCATGGTCCAGCCGCACTTGAATGTTTTCATCAGCATTGCGTTTGTTGTCCCACTTAAAAGGGTATCCCGAGAAACCCAGGTCCGCAGTCGGACAGGCAGTCCTTGAAAAGTGTTGTTTGGTTCAAGCACCTCGGGTTGCCCCCCTGTTGTTCGTTCTGTCGGAGGGCCTCGTTAAAGTCACCCGCACATAGCCACGGGAGATTGTCTTGTGCATGGAGATAACGGAGAACGTTCCGAGTTTTTGTTCTCTTCTCGATACATGGCTCCCCATAGATTCCAGTGAACCTGAAGGAAACACCCTCATTTGTAATCTTTGCGTCAATGTAATATTGGCACCACGGCCGCACTATAACCTCAACATGGTCCCTCCACCAAAGTGCTAGTCCTTCACTCTTGCCCTTACAGTCCACCGCAACACCATGACTGAAACCCAAGCTCCACTTGAGCCTATCCATTGCTCCTGACCTCTTCTTTGTTTCTGATAAGAACACCATCGATGGGTTGTATGACCTAACCAGGTCCCGAAGTTCGCCTACTGCCGAGTCCAACCCCAACCCTCGACAGTTCCAGGCTAAGATGATCATTGCTCTCGGCGGCCCTGCGTCTTGGCAGGGTCCGTCGTTACACCATCATGCTCTGAAATGTGATCAAATACAGTAGCCCTCTTCTGTCTAGTATCACGAATAAAAGTGCCATGCCCCTCTTGCTTGTCACCACCCTCTTTAGCTACCCACATCTACCTCGGCCGCCTCTTTCTCGTGTTGGGGGTGGCTTGGGAGCTGTTTCCTGATACGTCTCCAACGTATCTATAATTTTTGATCGTTCCATGCTATTATATTATCTGTTTTGGATGTTTAATGGGCTTTAATATGCTCTTTTATATTATTTTTGGGACTAACCTATTAACCGGAGGCCCAGCGCCAGTTGTTTTTTTTTGCCTATTTCAGTGTTCTGCGGAAAAGGAATATCAAACGGAATCCAAACGGAGCAAAACCTTCGCGAGGATCTTTCTTGGAACAAACGCAATCCAGGAGACTTGGAGTGGAAGTCAGAAACGCAACGAGGCGGCCACGAGGCAGGAGGGCGCGCCAGGGGGTAGGCGCCCCCCCCCCCCTCGTGGGCCCCTCGTAGCTCCACCGACCTACTTCTTTCGCCTATATATACTCTTATACCCTGAAAACATCCAGGAGAGCCACGAAACCACTTTTCCACCGCTGCAACCTTCTGTACCCATGAGATCCCATCTTGGGGCCTTTTCCGGTGATCTCGCGGAGGGGGATTCGATCATGGAGGGCTTCTACATCAACACCATAGCCTCTCTGATGATGCGTGAGTAGTTTACCACAGACCTTCGAGTCCATAGTTATTAGCTAGATGGCTCTTCTCTCTCTTTGGTTCTCAATACAAAGTTCTCCTCAATGTTCTTGGAGATCTATTCGATGTAATACTTTTTGCGGTGTGTTTGCCGAGATCCGATGAATTGTGGGTTTATGATCAAGATTATCTATGAACAATATTTGGTTCTTCTCTGAATTCTTATATGCATGATTTGATATCTTTGCAAATCTCTTCGAATTATCAGTTTAGTTTGACCTACTAGATTGATCTTTCTTGCAATGGGAGAAGTGCTTAGCTTTGGGTTCAATCTTGCGGTGTCCTTTCCTAGTGACAGCAGGGGCAACAAGGCACGTATTGTATTGTTGCCATCGAGGATAAAAAGATGGGGTTTATATCTTATTGCTTGAGTTTATCCCTCTACATCATGTCATCTTGCCTAATGCGTTACTCTGTTCTTATGAACTTAATACTCTAGATGCATGTTGGATAGCGGTCGATGTGTGGAGTAATAGTAGTAGATGCAGAATCGTTTCAGTCTACTTGACACGGACGTGATGCCTATGTTCATGATCATGCCTAGATATTCTCATAACTATGTGCTTTTCTATCAATTGCTCGGCAGTAATTTGTTCACCCACCATAATATATGCTATCTTTAGAGAAGCCACTAGTGAAACCTATGGCCCCCGGGTCTATTTTACATCATATTAGTTTCCCGTTAACTTGCCAATTTCTGTCGCCGTTTATTTTGCAATCTTTACTTTCCAATCTATACAACAAAAATACCAAAAATATTTATCTTATTATCTTTATCAGATCTCACTTTTGCAAGTGGCTGTGAAGGGATTGACAACCCCTTTATCGCGTTGGTTGGAAGGTTCTTGATTGTTTGTGCAGGTACTAGGCGATTTGCGTGTAGTCTCCTACTGGATTGATACCTTGGTTCTCAAAAACTGAGGGAAATACTTACGCTACTTTGCTGCATCACCCTTTCCTCTTAAAGGGAAAACCAACACATGCTCAAGAGGTAGCAAGAAGGATTTCTGGCGTCGTTGCCGGGGAGATCTACGCTCAAGTCAAGACATACCAAGTACCCATCACAAACTCTTCTCCCTCGCATTACATTATTTGCCATTTGCCTCTCGTTTTCCTCTCCCCCACTTCACCTTTGCCGTTTTATTCGCCCTTTTCCGTTCGCCTCTTTTTGCTTACCTTTTGTGTGTTCGCTCTTTGTGCGGTTTGTTGCCATCATGTCCGAAACTGGGGAGGTTATCATGGAAAAGGATAATAGTTACAATGGGGGAACCTTTGATGCTTTTGATAATCTTCATGAAGAACCTACTATTTTACACACTAAAAAGTTTCGGATTGGTAGTGGTAATATTATTTGAAAAGGAGTTATTCAAGATTTCTTTACTTGTGCCGGTGCCCTGCCCACTATGGGTGGGTATATTCTTCATACAACTAGTAGTCTTGCAGATGCTATATCGTTGCTCGTAGTTGAACTTGAAAGGCAGTTTATTCATATGCATCCTTGCATACAAAGGATTTTTTTAGAATTTTTCAATATTGAGCATTCTTCTGTTAAGCGAGAAGCTACTATCTTTTTAGCACATGAGTTCAGATTTATAATGAAAGAGGCCAATGAAATTTTTGCGCATTATAGGGTGGATGCTGGCCGTCCTCCCATAGAAGCTATCCTTTTTAATCAAGAAGACATAATGCGTTTACGAGCTTTAGATCATGTTGCTTATAATGAAAACCTTAGAAAGAAGATTCCTACCGATGTTCTAGTTGATAGAATCTCTGAACTTAATGATAATTTTGCTATTCAGAATAATGGGTTAGGATTTCCTCTTGAACAAAGGCTGATGACTTTTGCCAAAAGAATGCTTATAATGATGAATTAGTTGTGCAATATGAGGGGCCAAAGGAGGAACCAATACCTCCCGAGCTTGATCTTGGGGACTTTTGTCCCATTAAATTTAGCCCTTTTGATTACTTTTGCCTGCCGCAAAGAAAGCTTGATGCTGAACGTAGGGAGTATGAGATGAGTTTTCGCGATTTGCCTTATCATTATGGTAATACCTAGATCTATTCTTGCTTTATGCCTAGCTAGGGGCGTTAAACGATAGCGCTTGTTGGGAGGCAACCCAATTTTATTTTTGTTCCTTACTTTTTGTTCCTGTTTAGTAATAAATAATTCATCTAGCCTCTGTTTAGATGTGGTTTTATGTTTTAATTAGTGTTTGTGCCAAGTAGAACCTTTGGGAAGACTTGGGTGAAGTCTTTGCGATCTCGCTGTGAAAAACAGAAACTTTAGCGCTCATGAGATTAGATGCCATTTTTTTACTGGAGAGTGCTTTTAGGTTGATTCTTTTTGCAGATGATTAATAGATAAATTCCTCACGTCCAACAATTTATTTAAGAATTTTTGGAGTTCCAAAAGTATTCGTTTGTTACAGATTACTACAGACTGTTCTGTTTTTGACAGATCTTGTTTTTCGTGTGTTGTTTGCTTATTTTGATGGATCTATAGCTAGTATCGGGGGTATGAACCATAGAGAAGTTGGAATACAGTAGGTTTAACACCAATATAAATAAAGAATGAGTTCATTACAGTAACTTAAAGTGGTGGTTTGTTTTCTTATACTAACGGAGCTCATGAGATTTTCTGTTTAAGTTTTGTGCTGTGAAGTTTTCAAGTTTTTGGGTAAAGATTTGATGGATTTTGGAATAAGGAGTGGCAAGAGACTAAGCTTGGGGATGACCAAGGCACACCAAGGTAAAATTCAAGGACAACCAAAAGCCTAAGCTTGGGGATGCCCCGGAAGGCATCCCCTCTTTCGTCTTCGTCTATCGGTAACTTTACTTGAGGCTATATTTTTATTCACCACATGATATGTGTTTTGCTTGGAGCGCCTTGTATGATTTGAGTCTTTGATTTTTATTTTACCACAATCATCCTTGCTGTACACACCTTTTGGAGAGACACACATGAATCAGAATTTATTAGAATACTCTATGTGCTTCACTTATATCTTTTGAGCTAGATAATTTTGCTCTAGTGCTTCACTTATATCTTTTTAGAGCACGGTGGTGGTTTTATTTTATAGAAATTATTGATCTCTCATGCTTCACTTATATTATTTTGAGAGTCTTTTAGAACAGCATGGTAATTTGCTTTGGCTATAAAATTAGTCCTAATATGATAGGCATCCGTCAATTATTCCCATTACAGCAGGTAATTTTTCCCTCTAGTTAGGGTTTGTCCTCCTCCTAGCGGCGCCTTGGCTTCGACGTGGAGATCTCGATCCCCTCTGCCTCCCCACCACCGATCGCTGGCGTCCTAGGGCGGCTGGCTAGGGTGGACGAAGGGGGGTCGGCATAGGGAACCTCCCGCCCGCGGAACCGGTGTTTTCTCGGGCAAGAGATCCAACGATGGGCTCGACGTCTGCGTCTGATGCGGCTACGAACGAGATGGAAGCAATGATAAAGGAGCTAGGGTTGAAGGAAGATGATCTGGTCGACGTGGTTGTAGAAGATGGCAACATCCCAGAGGAGGCTTCCCGTTGGGTGGCCATAGCTCGCGTGAACACGGACAAACAGTACAGCCAATACTGGTTCTATCGCAATATGCGAGTTGCCTGGGACCTAGCGAAGGAGGTAAAATTTTGGCCGCTCGAAGAAAACCTATACACACTGCAATTCTCCTGCATGGGTGACTGGGAGAGAGTAATGGAAGATGGACCGTCGATGTTCAAGGGCAAGGCAGTCGTAATAGAGCCGTATGATGGAATCACCAGGCCATCATCGATAGAGCTGAACAAAATTGAGATGTGGATCCAGATTCACGACCTACCAGAACTCTTTTTTGGCCTGATCAAGTCCCTGGCTGCAACTGTAGGAGATTTCATCTTTGCTGAACCCAAGTCTCAGGATTTTGAGGGTAACTTCTTCCGGGTCAGAATCAAAGTGGATGTTACAAAACCCCTAAAGAACGCGGTGTCTTTGGTGATAAAGAGGAAGAGGGAGATCTTCAGGGTGAATTACGAGAGGTTACCAGGCTGGTGTGCTGTTTGTGGCATGCAAGGGCACATGTACAAAGAGTGCGGCAATGGGATCCATCCCCCTTCGGCACTAGTTTTTAAAAACCTTCAAACTGAATGGTTCAAAGGGCCAGGTTGTGGCCCTGGAGCTGGAAGCTCGACAGGAGGAGGTAGAGGCAGAGGCCGAGCTGGCCGAGGGACAGGTTGTGGGAAGAGCCAGAGGAACGGTCCATAGTGGATGGAACAGGATGAGGTCAACCCTAAACTAGATGACGCACTGATGAGAGATGCTGAGAGAAATAGGAAGCGTGGATCTGTGCAAGTGAACATGGGAAACCATGTTGTACCAGAAAATGCAGCAACAATAAACAACAATGGACAGTAGCTCCTTGCTTTACCGCCTCCGGTTGTACCCCCGAGCCCTGATTCCAAGCAAGAACCAAAGAGGACCAAGGCCATGGTGATGATGTTTGAGCAAGGAAATTTGAAGTCTACAACCAACAACAACCTATCCAATGTGCTTTTGGCGGGATCCCTCGAGGAGTCGCGCCGAGCGCAATGAGTTACTTATGTTGGAACTGTTGTGGGGCTGGCAAACCCGCGACAGTGCGTGAGCTTCGCGGTCTAGCGAGGCAATTTGCCCCCTCGATCCTATGCGTTGTCGAAAATCAAATCGAGGGCTCCAGGGTGGAGGATATGGCTGTATCTTAGGTTATAATAAAAGTTTCACTGTAAGTAGCTCCGGTAGGAGTGGAGGTCTTGGAATCTTTTGGAATGAGGAAATAAAGCTTGAAATTTTAGGGTATTCGAAGTATCATATTGATGCATTGGTGGGTGTGCTTTTTCATATACCAACTAGAGTCACTTTCGTATATGGCGAAGCCCGGGTCAGCGAACGTTACAAAACATGGGACACACTATGAGGTATTGTTGGATCTTCCAACTTGCCTTGGGTGGCACTAGGTGATTTCAATGAAGTGCTTCATGGGCATGAACACGATGGAGTGGGGATGAGAAGCCAGGCGCAGATGGATGGTTTTCGGGATGCACTTGATACTTGTGGCTTGTCGGATATCGGTTACACCGGTAACAACTGAACTTGGGAGAAGAAGGTGACTAGAGGCACGTTTAGCAGAGTTCGATTGGACCGGGCGGTGGCTAATCCAGCATGGAGCATTGCCTTCCCATCGGCCGTTCTTGAGCACAAACTAGCAGCATCTTCGGATCACGTACCGATCCTTCTCACGCTTCGCGACATGCATGCATGCAGGAGGGCCCCATGCTCTTTTAAATACGAACTGGCCTGGGAGCGAGAGGAATCACTGGCGACAGCTGTGTCAGCGGGATGGGAAAAAGGCAACGCCGATTCGGTGCAATCATTGCATGATAAGCTGCAGTCAATGGCGGGAGACTTGAGCACCTGGGAGCGATCGCACTTTGGCAACATACGACAAGAAATAGCTCGCCTCAAGCAGCAGCTACAGGAGTTTCGCCGGATCCCGGGGAGAGCCGGGCCTACACACGCTGAAATCAAGGTTTGTGACAGGCTGGTTGAGCTGTAGCACAGGGAGGAGATCCTCTGGCGTCAAAGGGCGAGGCTGGAGTGGCTTGTTCATGGCGACAAAAATACATATTTATTTCATTTGCGAGCCAGTAGAAGAAGGAGAAAAAACCAAATAAAACAGCTGCAACGTCCGGATGGCCAGGTGACAGATAATACAAAGGAAATGGAGGCGATGACCACGTCTTTTTATAAAAACCTCTACACCTCAGAGGGGGTACTAAACATGGAGCAAGTTCTCGACACGGTTCCCTCCAAGGTGACGCAAGCAATGAACGATTCTCTTAACGCCCCGTATAGTGCTGATGAGGTTAAAAAAGCTCCATTCCAGATGTTTCCGGTGAAGGCACCTGGTCCTGATGGCTTCCCAGCACACTTCTTTCAGCGTCACTGGGACCTATGTGGCAGCGATGTGACAAAGGTGGTTATCAAAATTGTGGAGGGTACTGAATCTGCTGAGAGCATCAATGAGACTGTTCTGGTCCTAATCCCCAAGGTAAAAAACCCAACACTGTTAACACAATTTCGCCCCATTAGTTTGTGCAATGTCTTATACAAGATAGCATCAAAGGTGATCTCTAACCGCCTAAAGTTAGTGTTACCTGACATCATTTCTGAGGAACAGTCGGCTTTTGTCCCGGGAAGGCTGATTACTGATAACATCATAGGTGTGTATGAGTGTTTGCACTTCATGAAGAGAAACAAGGCCAAGAAACATCAATCATGTGCGCTCAAACTTGACATGATGAAAGCTTATGATAGAGTTGAATGGGCATATCTTCGGGCCATTATGCTCAAGTTGGGTTTCTCTGAAAATTGGGTAGAGATTGTCATGGGCCTGGTCAGCACAGTTTATTTTTCAGTTATGTTCAATGGCAAAAAATTAGAAGAATTCAAGCCATCACGAGGAATCAGACAAGGGGACCCGATATCTCCATACTTGTTCTTGATAGCAGCAGAGGGACTTTCATGCCTCTTAAAATCCAAAGACGAGTCATCAAACATGCATGGTCTACAGGTAGCACATTCTGTGCCACCAGTAAACCACCTCCTTTTCGCTGATGACAGCCTGTTGTTTTTCAAGGCAAACAGTGTGGGTGCTACCGAGGTGAACCTAGCTCTGGAAGCTTACTATCATGCTTCAGGTCAGCGAATCAATTATAATAAATCTTCAATCTTTTTTAGCAAAGGTGTTCCAGAAAGCACACGTTTGGAGATAAAAATGATGCTAAATGTTCCAAATGAGACGTTGAATGAAAAATACCTTGGCATGTCGTCTGATATTGGTACTTCAAAAAATGGGTCCTTCAAGTATCTGAAAGACCGACTTTGGAGCAAGATGCAGGGGTGGATCGAAAACTGCATGTCTACGGTAGGCAAGGAGGTCCTAGTAAAAGCAGTTGCACAATCGGTCCCTGTCTTTTCCATGTCATGTTTCAAGTTACCGAGAGGATTATGTGAGCACCTTAATATGTTAATCAGGAAGTTTTGGTGGGGCTCAAAAGAAGGTAAACGAAAACCTCACTGGGTCTCTTGGGAAACTATGACTCAGCCGAAGGGCATGGGCGGTCTTGGTTTTAAAGATTTTGAACTTTTTAACCTGGCTATGTTGGCAAAGCAGGCATGGCTACTAATGCAGGAACCCAGCTCTCTCAGTGCCCGATTACTAAAGAGCATATACTATCCGAATAGTGATATCCTGCAAGCCTCACTAGGGGGTCACCCAAGTCAGATTTGGAGATCAATAATTGAAGGTCGTGACGTTCTGAAGCAGGGTCTGATCCGACGTGTCGGAAACGGTGCTACCACCAATATATGGACGGATAACTGGCTCCCAAGGAAAGAGATGCTCCGGCCCTATGGGTGCATTTTTGCGAAGCCACCGTAGCTTGTGTCAGAATTGATAGATCCAACCTCAGCTAGCTGGAGTAAGCAAAGGGTGAACGAGGTCTTCATGCCAATGGATGCAAATATTATACTCGACATTCCTCTCTGCACACGCAATATAGATGATTTCTGGTCTTGGAACTTCGAGAGCAAAGGCACTTTCTCAGTTAAATCCACGTACAGAATGCTATCTGAAACCAAGCAGCGCCGTGAGGCATGGCTTAATGGGGCACCAGGAATATCATCGTTGCAGTTAGAGGAAGGGATGTGGAAGAAACTGTGGAAAACCGAAGTACCAAGCAAAGTTCGAATGTTTCTATGGAGATTGTCGAAACACTCCCTTCCCACTGAGGATGTGCGGGCTCACCGCCATATGACGACGTCTAGCAGCTGCGGTCTTTGTGGGATGCCGGATTCATGGAAACACTCGCTGATTCAATGCACAATGTCCAGATGTGTATGGGCGTTGGTGGACGAGGAACTCGCACATAAAATGATGGCGCTGACAGAGGCTAAAGCGAAGCAATGGCTGTTTTCACTAATTGAGTCCCTCACACATGATTAGTTTGCCCTCTTGCCAATTACTCTGTGGTCAATCTGGCACGCGAGGCGCGAGGCGATCCATGAGGGGATTTTTCAGAGTCCTCAGGCAACACAAATTTTCATCAGAAGATACTGTGATGAGATTAACATGATCCGGCCTATAGTAAGGCGGACGAATGCACCAAATGTCCCAGTAGGACCGCAGAGACCCAAGGCACCTCCGGCGGGTTTTGCAAAAATACACGTTGATGATGCAGTCCGCCCAGGGAGAGGTGGGTCAGCAGCTGCAGTTTGACATGATTCTAGTGGAAATTATCTAGGGAGTTCAGCTTTAGTGGTGGAAGGAGTGGATGATCCGGCTTCTCTGGAAGCTTTAGCATGCAGGGAGGCAATGTGTTCGGCAGAGGATCTTCTTATCAACAACTACATTGTTGCCTTTGATTGCAAGCAAGTTGTCTTCGATATAAATTCTGGTAGTACAGGGCAATACAGTGCCATTTTGTCTGAGATCAACCTTCGAGCTACCCTTTTTCAATGTACTTTTTCTTTCGATTGTCGTGCTGTGAATTATGAAGCACATAGTCTAGCCAGATTTTCTCTTAGAAGGGGTCCGGGGCACCATTTGTGGCTTGGACAGCCCCATGACCTATCTTGTATCCCACTCTCTGTGGACTTCGAGTAATAAAGCTGGCTTAATCCTCAAAAAATGATAGGAATCCAAGATGGGTATAATAAAAAATTTCATATAGAGTGCATTAAATACTATGAGAAGTTGGATACTTGATAATTGTTTTGAGATATAAAGGTGGTAATATTAGAGTCGTGCTAGTTGAGTAATTGTGAAATTGAGAAATACTTGTGTTGAGGTTTGCAAGTCCCGTAGCATGCACGTATGGTAACCGTTGTGTGACAAATTTGAAGCATGAGGTGTTCTTTGATTGCTTTCCTAGGAGCATGTGCGTAGTGCTTTCGGTTTGATGACTTGTATATTTTTGCAATAAGTATGTGAGTTCTTTATGACTAATGTTGAGTCCATGGATTATACCCACTCTTACCCTTCCATCATTGCTAGCCTCTTCGGTACCGTGCATTGCCCTTTCTCACCTCGAGAGTTGGCGCAAACTTCATCGGTGCATCCAAACCCTGTGATATGATACGCTCTATCACACATAAGCCTCCTTATATCTTCCTCAAAACAGCCACCATACCTACCTATTATGGCATTTCCATAGCCATTCTGAGATATATTGCCATGCAACTTTCCACCGTTCCGTTTATTATGACACGCTTCATCATTGTCATATTGCTTTGCATGATCATGCAGTTGACATCGTATTTGTGGCAAGGCCACTATTCATTTTTCATACATGTCACTCTTGATTAATTGCATATCCCGGTACACCGCCGGAAGCATTCACATAGAGTCATATTTTGTTCTAAGTATCGAGTTGTCATTCTTGAGTTGTAAGTAAATAAAAGTGTGATGATCTTCATTATTAGAGCATTGACCCATGTGAGGAAAGGATGATGGAGACTATGATTCCCCCATAAGTCGGGATGAGAATCCGGACGGAAAAAAATAAAGGAGGCCAAAGAATCCCAAATAAAAAAAGAGGCCAAAGAAGCCCACCAAAAATGAGAGAAAATGAGAGAAGGGACAATGTTACTATCCTTTTTCCACACTTGTGCTTCAAAGTATCACCATGATCTTCATGATAGAGAGTCTCTTATTTTGTCACTTTCATATACTAGTGCGAATTTTTCATTATAGAACTTGGCTTGTATGTTCCAATGACGGGCTTCCTCAAAATGCCCTAGATCTTCGTGAGCAAGCGAGTTGGATGCACACCCACTTAGTTTCTTTTGTTTAGCTTTCAAACATTTATAGCTCTAGTGCATCCGTTGCATGGCAATCCCTACTCCTCGCATTGACATCAATTGATGGGCATCTCCATAGCCCGTTGATTAGCCGCGTCGATGTGAGACTTTCTCCTTTTTTATCTTCTCCACACAACCCCCATCATCATATTCTATTCCACCCACAGTGTTATGTCCATGGCTCGCGCTCATATATTGTGTAAAAGTTGAAAAAGTTTGAGAATACTAAAGTATGAAACAATTGCTTGGCTTGTCATCGGGGTTGTGCATGATGAGAGTATTTTGTGTGATGAAAATGAAGCATGGCCAAACTATATGATTTTATAGGGATTAGCTTTCTTTGGCTATGTTATTTTGAGAAGACATAATTGCTTGGTTAGTATGCTTGAAGTATTATTATTTTTATGTCAATATTAAACTTTTGCCTTGAATCTTTCGGATCTAAACATTCATGCCACAATAAAGAAAATTACATTGAAAATTATGTTAGGTAGCATTCCACATCAAAAATTCTGTTTTTTTTATCATTTACCTACTCGAGGACGAGCAGGAATTAAGCTTGGGGATGCTGATATGTCTCCAACGTATCTATAATTTTTTATCGTTCCATGCTATTATATTATCTGTTTTGGATGTTTAATGGGCTTTAATATGCTCTTTTATATTATTTTTGGGACTAACCTATTAACCGGAGGCCCAGTGCCAGTTGCTGTTTTTTTGCCTATTTCAGTGTTTCGCAGAAAAGGAATATCAAATGGAATCCAAACGGAACGAAACATTCGCGAGGATCTTTCTTGGAACAAACGCAATCCAGGAGACTTGGAGTGGAAGTTAGAGACGCAACGAGGCGGCCACGAGGCAGGAGGGCGCGCCCAGGGGGTAGGCGCCCCCCCCCCCTCGTGGGCCCCTTGTAGAACCGACCTACTTCTTTCGCCTATATATACTCTTATACCCTGAAAACATCCAAGAGAGCCACGAAACCACTTTCCACTGCCGCAACCTTTTGTACCCGTGAGATCCCATCTTGGGGCCTTTCCAGCGATCTGCCTGAGGGGGATTCGGTCACGGAGGGCTTCTACATCAACACCATAGCCTCTCCGATGATGTGTGAGTAGTTTACCACAGACCTTCGGGTCCATAGTTATTAGCTAGATGGTTTCTTCTCTCTCTTTGGTTCTCAATACAAAGTTCTCCTTGATGTTCTCGGAGATCTATTCGATGTAATACTTTTTGCGGTGTGTTTGCCGAGATCCGATGAATTGTGGGTTTATGATCAAGATTATCTATGAACAATATTTGGTTCTTCTCTGAATTCTTATATGCATGATTTGATATCTTTGCAAGTCTCTTAGAATTATCGGTTTAGTTTGGCCTACTAGATTGATCTTCCTTGCAATGGGAGAAGTGCTTAGCTTTGGGTTCAATCTTGCAGTGTCCTTTCCCAGTGACAGCAGGGGCAGCAAGGCACGTATTGTATTGGTGCCATCGAGGCTAAAAAGATGGGGTTTATATCATATTGCTTGAGTTTATCCCTCCACATCATGTCATCTTGCCTAATGCGTTACTCTGTTTTTATGAACTTAATACTCTAGATGCATGCTGGATAGCGGTCGATGTGTGGAGTAGTAGTAGTAGATGCAGAATCGTTTCGGTCTACTTGACACGGACGTGATGCCTATGTTCATGATCATGCCTAGATATTCTCATAACTATGTGATTTTCTATCAATTGCCCGGCAGTAATTTGTTCACCCACCATAATATATGCTATCTTGAGAGAAGCCACTAGTGAAACCTATGGCCCCCGGGTCTATTTTACATCATATTAGTTTCCCGTTAACTTGCCAATTTCTGTCGCCGTTTATTTTGCAATCTTTACTTTCCAATCTATACAACAAAAATACCAAAAATATTTATCTTATTATCTTTATCAGATCTCACTTTTGCAAGTGGCCGTGAAGGGATTGACAACCCCTTTATCGCGTTGGTTGCTAGGTTCTTGATTGTTTGTGCAGGTACTAGGCGATTTGTGTGTAGTCTCCTACTGGATTGATACCTTGGTTCTCAAAAACTGAGGGAAATACTTACGCTACTTTGCTGCATCACCCTTTCCTCTTCAAGGGAAAACCAACGCATGCTCAAGAGGTAGCATTTCCCCTCCCCCTATTCTTCTCATGGTCCTGAGGAGGCTTCCTGACATAGTATCCTCTTATTCTCTCCATGGGGTAGTGGGGTTTATATCCATACTTCCCTTCACTTTCTCTGTTAGCAGCACCGCGGTCCCTATGCCCCCTCTCCTCATATTGCGCCCGCTCATACTCCCTTTGCCTCTGTTGCGCCTTGAGCTGTTCCCTCAGGCCCCTCTCCTTCTTTCTCTCGATCTCATGTCTGAGATCTCTTTCTTCTGGCCACTCGCCCCTGAAGCGATCTTTCTTGGGGCTATTAACTTCCCCTTTGTCCAGTCTACGCTGCCCACCAGTGCGGGAGCTCTCCGACCGATCAAACTCTGCGTTCAGGTTGCGCTTTGTTGGAATGTCTCTAACCCGGGAAAACTTTCCTGCTCTATGTTATTCCCATCAGACTTAGAGCTCACAAAACTACTGCTATTGTTTGTCTTCCCCCCTTTGTCTAATTCTTGGAGCCAGTGCTCCTTCCCGGCGAGGCTCTCAGCCAGCCTCCCCACTGCGATGACTTATCGACAGGAGGGTCACAGCGTCCATCCACATGCACTAACCTCTCACACTCGAAGCAAAAGTGTAGGATCTTCTCATAATGAAAGTCAAACCAAGTGCCAATCTTGTCCTCCTGTGAAGTTTTGAGGAAGAAGCCCCGAACCAGAGGTTCGTAGATTGATATTCTGGCCCTAACTCACAGCTGATTACCTCTGGCCATACCATCTTTATCCACATCCACCTTGACAACCTCACCTAGCCAATTGCCAAGAGCTCTACCAAATGCATCAGTTCTCTTCCCGGGTGGTAGATCTGTCACTCTAACCCACACATCCACTTTGTCGAAGACCATCTCTGAGGGTCGTATGTTGCTCTCGTACTCCTTTAGAACCAGCACGTTGAAATCATATTGCCACGGTCCGCTAGACATTGCATGCCTCCAGTCTCCTTCACTACCAAAGTGGACTACGAAGATGTTGTCGCCCATGTCCCAGAACCTTGCCTCGTGATGAAGTCTCCATGCCTTCTGCATTGTTCTCTCCAGCACCGTCTTGTTGAGCGGTCGTGGGGAGAATGCCTTCCACCGCCGCCCGCTCTTGCTCCAAGCACCTGGCCAGAGGGTGACAGATCAGAGATATACTGGGCACACATCATCGACAACACCCAGGCAGAGCATCGGAAAGGAATCAGGTCGCTCACCATGCTCATCGCATGGGAACTATGGCTGGAGCGGAACTGTAGGGTTTTCCAGAAGAAGATCGCCGCGCCCTCGGCCGTCCTCCGGGCGGTGAGGGGATCCTTGGAGGCATGGAGATTGGCGGGAGCGAAATTTTTGCAACACCCTTTTGGGGACCCAACGTGAGAGATCACCCAAGCGTGTCCTAGGGGGCCTGCCTTTTTTCCTTCTCTTTGTTTTTCTCCTCAAACCGCGACAACGGCCTTGTAAATACTGCTCCCTACCCTCATAATATAATGGCTAGCAATTGTTGGCGGCTTAAAAAAAGATCCGATTTGGTTCCTCGAAGACGAAACCTTCCGCCTCCTTGTCCAACAGCACCATCCCTCCCAGTCTCGCCGAGAGGCTCGCAGTGGGATCTGACGTCTTGCTCGTGATGGGGGACTTGGAAGAGCCCCAGCTTACCGTTTTGCCCCGGGTCGCTGCCGCCGTCGGGGTAGCCGTCGCCGCCAGGGTCACTACGTTTTTCTCCTTCGTCTTCTCCGCCATAGCACCACTCTGTAGAAGAGAGAGACTGCACCAGTCTGCGTCAAGGGAGGCACAGTCGCCGCGCCAGACACCACCGTAGACACACCACCCCCATCGTCGAAACCCTAACCCTAGCGCTGGAAGGTGATCACCAGGCAATCGCGTCACAGTCGCCCCTTAGCGTTTCACACATGGTGGACCCCAGCAGCCATGTATTATATCCTTTTTATTTCATTTAAATTTCACTAAAAAATATTGTAACCAATCCCCGCCGCAACGTGCGGGATATCATCTACCCCCTATGTATCAAAATATAAGATGTTTTTTGACACTTCATATTTGATTTTGATACGCAGGGATAGTTCTAAATAAAAGGTTGGACTTGAGCGGCCGATCTAGAAGTACCAAGCATACCGTTGTCATGTTTCTCGTGTAGAAATGGATTGTGGTACCTTCTCTACCTGATTCGTGAAGTGAAGCTTATGTTTACAGGGAAGCGGGAGACAATTTTTGCTAAAGTTCTTAGTGATAAAAAATCAAAATATGCTCTAGCAAAACCCTAGTCTATAGCGCAACTCGGATGTGACAATTGTAGTCCTGTGGTTGATCGGTGGAAAGGGAAACCCATCGAATCTCACCACTGGAAAAAGATGGTTCCCAAAGCATTGTCGCATTTGCTCCACGGCTAAAGCTAGCCAGCCAACCAGCGGTGGCCATGAGCCCGTGAGAGAGAAAGATTGCACCATCACGCACTCGGCAAAGGAAGCATATCAGCCATCGGATCGCACATTTCCCATTCGAGATCTCAGAGCTTGTCCAGTGGCGGAATGGCGAAAGATACAGCACCGCGCATATTAAAGAAAGACCACGATCTCTCCTGATCGTCAAATTTCAGCAACAAAGACAGCAGCAAAGTGACAGGCAAGTTGATTGGAGCGACATGAAAGTGACTGTACTAAAGCAGTAGTGCGAACTATTCAGCGGTAAGTGGATTAGTAAAAGTGGAGTAGAATTGCAGATTAGCCAGCTCGTGAAGTCGTGATGATGATATGCTACAGGTAAAAACTTACAGGGATCGGGCAAAATTAAGGAGGGGGGTTGGATTGGAAGTCTGGATCGCTCCCGCGTAATCATGCATATACAATTGACTGATCAAATGCTAGACGAAGCTTTGCGTGCGTGCATGCATGCAACAAAATTACACCAAGGTCGGCACCACGCCGTCCACGCCGTAGTCGTGGTCGGGGCCGGGCGCCATGAGCGCGGCGACGGCGGCCGCGGCCGAGGAGTACATCTCCTCGTGCTCCTCCATGGCGTCGGCGTCCGCCGTGCCCGTGCGCTTGGCGAACCGGCCCTTGACGCGCGGCCGCGTCTCCGCGTACGCCTTGCGGGACGCGTACCGGATGGTCTTCTCGAACCGCCGGCTCTTGCGCTTCTCCCTGTACCGCATCAGCCGCGCCTCCCGCTCCCTCCCCCTGCTCACCACCGGCGCCGCCGCCGCGTCCGGCACCACCGCCGCCTCAGACGACGATACCTGCATGCGCCCCGTCACCAAGCAAGATGTTCATCAGAAGTCAGAACGCTGGCAGCTCCTCCTTGGCCTTGCTCGTGCATAGACAGGAAAGGAATGATCCTTACGCTGTGGTTCATGGAGTGGTCGGAGTAGAAGCCTTTGTTGCCGCCGTTCAGGTCGATCTCGGGCTGGCCGTTGAGCTGCACGCTGATGGCCTTGATGTCGTCCATTGACCGCGCGAAGTCGAGGTCGAGGTAATGGTCGGAGTCCGCGAAGAAGACGTCCGCGGTAGCACCGTTGGCGCCATCCTTGTGATCGGGCTCGGGGAGCAGCCACGAGGCCGCCTCGGCGTCGTTGCTCCCGTCGTCCTCGGCAGCGGCCTGGGCTCCCGACGGCACGAAGGGCTTGTGCGCGTCGGCGGCCGCGCCGAAGAAGGGCGCGACGGGGACGCGCTCGTGCCGGCGCGCAAGCGGGTTGGCGGCGTGGATGTCGGCGTCGCAGGAGGCGCAGAGCACGGCGGCGTCGGCTTTGCACGTGACGGCCGCGGGCGCGTGCTCGCAGACCTCGCAGAGCCAGACCCGGGCGTGGCGCGACCCGGCGCCGTGCGCGCGCGCGTCGCAGCCGGCGCAGAGGAACGCGGCGTCGGCGCGGCAGAAGAGCCTGGCCGCCTCGGTGGCGCACGAGTCACACGCCCTCGCGCCCACGCCCCAGTAGGCCCCGCCCACCACCGGCTTCTCCTCCCCCTCCATGGCACGTACGCGCTCGCTGCTCGCTCACAGTCCGACGAGCCCGGATAGCACCAGCGCCACCACCGTGATTGGCTGCAGTGACCAGGCGATCCTCAGCCAAGCTTTTCCTCCCGGCCGTTGGCTTTGAGCTTCTGAGGAGGGCAGGGTGCGGGCCGGGGTTTTGAGGCGAGCAGGGGACGTGGACGCCCTCCGGGCCATGGAAGTCGCTGTCCCGGCGGGCCAGGGCCATGTTTGTTCACCAGTGCCACCGCGCGCGCATGCCCTTATCCGGGTCCTGTGCTGCGCGGCGGTGCCCGCGCTGCGTTCCCGTCCTCCCGACGCGGACGTGCGCGCCGTGAAAGCTCCGGGGAAGAAAAAGGAGGCCGTAACGTGGTCGTCGTTGTCGCCGGAAAAATTAGGCCGGCGTCGTTACGCGGCTGGTTGGAGGATGCGACGGCGACGGGACGGGAACAGGTGGCGCGCGATGGTTGGCCGGCGTGATCGCGCCCTTATCGCTTGGAGATGCTTGGTCTGGAGGCCGGGGAGGTCGGCGACCCGTAGTGGAAACAGGGAGTTGATTCTTCGCGCGGGAATAACCATCCAAGTCGACCGTGGAAGCCGTCCTCGAAAAATTCCTCCCGGGAGAGCAAGTAAAACCGAAAAAACAAAAACATCTACGCCTTTGTTTTCTCGAAATCCAGAAGGCTGAAAATCGACAGTAGCCACTCTGTACGCGTTTTGTAGGCTGCATATACCTCGCTCAGGACCGCGGGAAGAAAACGACCCGTTTAGTTACCCGTATTCATTGTTGGGTCTGCATAGCACGAATATTAAAGCACTTCTGGGCCTGCTTCCAGAGGAACGCTCAAATCGACCGTTTTTGTGGAGCCAGTCTGGCGCGATGCAACTCTAGGCACGTGGGTGTGGGCGGTTGCACACGTGGGTGCAGATTCGAGAAGTCGTGTTCTTTCCAGACGTGTCGTCATCAATTATCCTCACCTCCCTTCCTCACCACTCTCTCCCCTCTTCCCCACTCACACCGACGGTGGCGACCACCGGAGCTCTAGTGCGAATCGATCCAAGATGGCGGTAACCACCGGAGCGACTACAGACCTCCACCGGAGCGCATCGGCCATGGCGGCAAGTCCTCGTCCTCTGTGTAGATTAACTGCTTTCGACTCAGGCTAGATTAGATTAGAGCACGCAATTGAAGAGTTAGCGAGGGGATTGAACACATCAGGGGTGGAAGATTGACATAATCGATCCTGCATCGACGAGTACTAGGGTTCATGGGTTATTTTTCGATTACATCAGGTGTGGGGATTGGGGTACAAACTTTCTTGTCTAGCCGCGGGGACCCTGGAGTCGCGTCGAGCGGCAGGGGGGCGTAGCCATCTTCTTTTCTTCCTCATCGTCTTCTTCAAGAACGATGGGTCTTGCACGGTCGCCTGCCGCCGGTGCCCTGGCCACCATCTGCACCTCGTCGTTCTCGGCCTCCAGCGACACAAATGTACTACTCCAGTACGCGGCAGCATGCTGGTCTTGAGGCGCCTTGTACTGCCTGTACTTGGCCCATTTTGCCCGGTGTCCAACGTCGCTGGAGTCTGCCTGATTCATGGCCCAGCGTAGGATGTCCACCGACATTGCGCCCTTGGCTGGGTCCGAAATCAGTGTCTTCAGCTCGGCCGGCGTAGCCTTCTTCATCACAACATCGACCTCCTTATGCATGTCATCGATGCTGCTGAAGTTTGAGCACACTTCCATGGTGTGCTCGAACTTCTTGCGGCCACCGAGCGAGCACCCAAGGAAGAAGGCCCTCCATCCAATGCCCCAGGGAAAAGGGTTGGGGTTGGAGTTCATGGCGAGGGAGAGGTGGTGAAACAGAGAGGTGGGTGGAAGAGGAGATGTGGTGAAACAGAGGGGGTTTGAGTGCGCTGCTGGGTTAGTAGGGTGGGTTAATATATGAGCGTTAGGCCAATATGAATGAATGTTGACCATTGAACCGCGTGCTATTCATAATGCAGATGGACAAGGGCAAGGAGGTCGTGCCACCATTGAAGAAAGGCAAGGAGGTCGTGCCGACATTGATTGAAGTGCCGGTGCAGGATCACCCAAGCGCCAAGCAGAGGAATTATGGCTGTGACGCCCCCGATTTGACCGTACACTAATCATGCACGCAAATGTGTACGATCAAGATCAGGGACTCACGGGAAGATATCACAACACAACTCTAAAACATAAATAAGTCATACAAGCATCATAATACAAGCCAGGGGCCTCGAGGGCTCGAATACAAGTGCTCGATCATAGACGAGTCAGCGGAAGCAACAATATCTGAGTACAGACATAAGTTAAACAAGTTTGCCTTAAGAAGGCTAGCACAAAAGTAGCAACGATCGAAAAGGCAAGGCCTCCTGCCTGGGACCTCCTAACTACTCCTCGAAGCCGAACTCCATGTAGAATCATCCTCGGGATCTCTAGCTCCTGGACTCCAGCATCTGGTTGCGACAATCAGGTATAGGAAGGGGAAAAGAGGGAGAAAAGCAACCGTGAGTACTCATCCAAAGTACTCGCAAGCAAGGAGCTACACTACATATGCATGGATATATGTGTAAAGGGCCATATCAGTGGACTGAACTGCAGAATGCCAGAATAAGAGGGGGATAGCTAATCCTGTCGAAGACTATGCTTCTGGACATCTCCATCTTGCAGCATGTAGAAGAGAGTAGATTGAAGCCCTCCAAGTAGCATCGCATAGCATAATCCTACCCGGCGATCCCCTCCTCGTCGCCCTGTTAGAGAGCGATCACCAGGTTGTATCTGGCACTTGGAAGGGTGTATTTTATTCAGTATCCAGTTCTAGTTGTCATAAGGTCAATGTACAACTCCGGGTCGTCCTTTTACCGAGGGACACAGCTATTCGAATAGATAAACTTCCCTGCAGGGGTGCACCACATAACCCAACACGCTCGATCCCATTTGGCCGGACACACTTTTCTGGGTCATGCCCGCCCTCGTAAGATCAACGCGTCGCAGCCCCACCTAAGCACAACAGAGCGGTCAGCACGCCGGTCTAATCCTAAGCGCGCAGGGGTCTGGGCCCATCGCCCTATGCATGTTGGGAATCGTAGCATAATTTAAAATTTTCCTACGCTCACCAAGATGCATCTATGGAGTCTACTAGCAACGAGGGGAAAGGAGTGCATCTACATACCCTTGTAGATCGCGAGCGGAAGCGTTCCAATGAACGTGGATGACGGAGTCGTACTCGCCGTGATCCAAATCACCGATGACCGAGTGCCGAACGTACGGCACCTCCGCGTTCAACACACGTACGGTGCAGCGACGTCTCCTCCTTCTTGATCCAGCAAGGGGGGAGGAGAGGTTGATGGAGATCCAACAGCACGACGGTGTGGTGGTGGATGTAGCGGGTCTCCGGCAGGGCTTCGTCGAGCTTCTGCGAGAGAGAGAGAGGTGTTGCAGGGGAGGAGGGAGGCGCCCAAGGCTTAGATGTTGCTGCCCTCCCTTCCCCCCACTATATATAGGGCCAAGGGAGAGGGGGGGCGCAGCCTTGCCCCTTCCTTCAAGGAAGGGTGCGGCCAGGGGGGGAGTCCTTCCCCCCAAGGCACCTCGGAGGTGCCTACCCCCTTTAGGACTCTCCCTTCTTTCTTATCTCTTGCGCATGGGCCTCTTGGGGCTGGTGCCCTTGGCCCATATAGGCCAAGGCGCACCCCTTATAGCCCATGTGGCCCCCCGGGGCTGGTGGACCCCCGGACCCCTTTCGGCACTCCCGGTACAATACCGATAAAGCGCGAAACTTTTTCGGCGACCAAAATAAGACTTCCCATATATAAATCTTTACCTCCGGACCATTCCGGAACCTCTCGTGACGTCCGGGATCTCATCCGGGACTCCGAACAACTTTCGGGTTTCTGCATACATATATCTCTACAACCCTAGCGTCACCGGACCTTAAGTGTGTAGACCCTACGGGTTCGGGAGACATGCAGACATGACCGAGACGCCTCTCCGGTCAATAACCAACAGCGGGATCTGGATACCCATGTTGGCTCCCACATGTTCCACGATGATATCATCGGATGAACCACGGTGTCGAGGATTCAATCAATCCGTATGCAATTCCCTTTGTCAATCGGTATGTTACTTGCCCGAGATTCGATCGTCGGTATCCCAATACCTTGTTCAATCTCGTTACCGACAAGTCTCTTTACTCGTACCGCAATGCATGATCCCGTGACTAACGCCTTAGTCACATTGAGCTCATTATGATGATGCATTACCGAGTGGGCCCAGAGATACCTCTCCGTCACACGGAGTGACAAATCCCAGTCTCGATCCGTGCCAACCCAACAGACACTTTCGGAGATACCCGTAATGCACCTTTATAGTCACCCAGTTACGTTGTGACGTTTGGCACACCCAAAGCACTCCTACGGTATCCGGGAGTTGCACGATCTCATGGTCTAAGGAAAAGATACTTGACATTGGAAAAGCTCTAGCAAACGAAACTACACGATCTTTTATGCTATGCTTAAGTTGGGTCTTGTCCATCACATCATTCTCCTAATGATGTGATCCCGTTATCAATGACATCCAATGTCCATAGTCAGGAAACCATGACTATCTGTTGATCAACGAGCTAGTCAACTAGAGGCTTACTAGGGACAGGTTGTGGTCTATGTATTCACACATGTATTACGATTTCCGGACAATAAAATTATAGCACGAATAATAGACTATTATCATGAACACAGAAATATAATAATAACCATTTATTATTGCCTCTAGGGCATATTTCCAACAGTCTCCCACTTGCACTAGAGTCAATAATCTAGTTACATTGTGATGAATCGAACACCCATTGCATCCTGGTGTTGATCATGTTTTGCCCTAGGGAGAGGTTTAGTCAACGGATCTGCTACATTCAGGTCTGTATGTACTTTACAAATATCTATGTCTCCATTTTGAACACTTCCACGAATGGAGTTGAAGCGACGCTTGATATGCCTGGTCTTCCTGTGAAACCTGGGCTCCTTCGCAAGGGCAATAGCTCCAGTGTTGTCACAGAAGAGAGTCATCGGGCCCGACGCATTGGGAATCACCCCTAGGTCGGTAATGAACTCCTTCATCCAGACTGCTTCCTGTGCTGCCTCCGAGGCTGCCATGTATTCCGCTTCACATGTAGATCCCGCCACGACGCTCTGCTTGCAACTGCACCAGCTTACTGCTCCTCTATTCAAAATATACACGCATCCAGTCTGTGACTTCGAGTCATCCAGATCTGTGTCAAAGCTAGCGTCGACGTAACCCTTTACGACGAGCTCTTCGTCACCTCCATAAACGAGAAACATATCCTTAGTCCTTTTCAGGTACTTCAGGATATTCTTGACCGCTGTCCAGTGTTCCTTGCCGGGATTACTTTGGTACCTTCCTACCAAACTTATGGCAAGGTTTACATCAGGTCTGGTACACAGCATGGCATACATAATAGACCCTATGGCCGAGGCATAGGGGATGACACTCATATCTTCTATATCTTCTGTCGTGGTCGGGCATTGAGCCGTGCTCAATTGCACACCTTGCAATACAGGCAAGAACCCCTTCTTGGACTGATCCATACTGAACTTCTTCAATATCTTGTCAAGGTATGTACTCTGTGAAAGACCAATGAGGCGTCTTGATCTATCTCTGTAGATCTTGATGCCTAATATATAAGCAGCTTCTCCAAGGACCTTCATTGAAAAACACTTATTCAAATAGGCCTTTATACTTTCCAAGAATTCTATATCATTTCCCATCAATAGTATGTCATCCACATATAATATGAGAAATGCTACAGAGCTCCCACTCACATTCTTGTAAACACAGGCTTCTCCATAAGTCTGTGTAAACCCAAACGCTTTGATCATCTCATCAAAGCGAATGTTCCAACTCCGAGATGCTTGCACCAGCCCATAGATTGAGCGTTGGAGCTTGCATACTTTGTTAGCATTCTTAGGATCGACAAAACCTTTCGGCTGCATCATATACAACTCTTCCTTAAGGAAGCCGTTAAGGAATGCCGTTTTGACGTCCATCTGCCATATCTCATAATCATAGTATGCGGCAATTGCTATCATGATTCGGACGGACTTCAGCTTCGCTACGGGTGAGAAAGTCTCATCGTAGTCAACCCCTTGAACTTGTCGATAACCCTTAGCGACAAGTCGAGCTTTGTAGATGGTCACATTACCATCCGCGTCCGTCTTCTTCTTAAAGATCCATTTGTTTTCTATGGCTCGCCGCTCATCGGGCAAGTCAGTCAAAGTCCATACTTTGTTTTCATACATGAATTCTATCTCGGATTTCATGGCTTCTAGCCATTTGTCGGAATCCGGGCCCGCCATCGCTTCTTCATAGTTCGAAGGTTCACCGTTGTCTAACAACATGATTTCAAGGACAGGGTTGCCGTACCACTCTGGTGCGGAACGTGTCCTTATGGACCTACGAAGTTCAGTGGCAACTTGATCCGAAGCTTCATGATCATCATCATTAACTTCCTCCCCCGTCGGTGTAGGCACCACAGGAACATTTTCTCGCGCTGCGCTACTTTCCGACTCGGAAGGGGTGACTATCACCTCATCAAGTTCCACTTTCCTCCCACTCAATTCTTTCGAGAGAAACTCCTTCTCTAGAAAGGACCCGTTCTTGGCAACGAAGATCTTGCCTTCGGATCTGAGGTAGAAGGTGTACCCAATAGTTTCCTTAGGGTATCCTATGAAGACGCATTTTTCCGATTTGGGTTCGAGCTTTTCAGGTTGAAGTTAAGCATCGCATCCCCAAACTTTTAGAAACGACAGCTTAGGTTTCTTCCCAAACCATAATTCATACGGTGTCGTCTCAACGGATTTAGACGGTGCCCTATTTAAAGTGAATGCGGCAGTCTCTAAAGCATAACCCCAAAATGAGAGCGGTAAATCGGTAAGAGACATCATAGATCGCACCATATCCAATAGAGTGCGATTACGACGTTCGGACACACCATTTCTCTGAGGTGTTCCAGGCAGCGTGAGTTGTGAAACTATTCCACATTTCCTTAAGTGTGTACCAAATTCGTGACTTAAATATTCTCCACCACGATCTGATCGTAAGAATTTTATTTTCCTGTCACGTTGATTCTCGACTTCACTCTGAAATTCCTTGAACTTTTCAAAGGTTTCAGACTTGTGTTTCATTAGGTAGACATACCCATATCTACTTAAGTCATCAGTGAGAGTGAGAACATAACGATATCCTCCGCGAGCCTCAACACTCATTGGACCACACACATCGGTATGTATGATTTCCAATTTGTTGGTTGCTCGCTCCATTGTTCCGGAGAACGGAGTATTGGTCATCTTACCCATGAGGCATGGTTCGCACGTGTCAAATGATTCGTAATCAAGAGACTCCAAAAGTCCATCTGCATGGAGCTTCTTCATGCGCTTGACACCAATGTGACCAAGGCGGCAGTGCCACAAGTATGTGGGACTATCGTTATCAACTTTACATCTTCTGGTATTCACACTATGAACATGTGTAACATCACGTTCGAGATTTATCAAAAATAAACCATTGACCAGCGGGGCATGACCATAAAACATATCTCTCAAATAAATAGAACAACCATTATTCTTAGATTTAAATGAGTAGCCATCTTGAATTAAACGAGATCCAGATACAATGTTCATGCTCAAAGCTGGCACTAAATAACAATTATTGAGGTTTAAAACTAATCCCGTGGGTAGATGCAGAGGTAGCGTGCCGATGGCGATCACATCGACCTTGGAACCATTCCCGACGCGCATCGTCACCTCGTCCTTTGCCAATCTCCGTTTATTCCGTAGTTCCTGCTTTGAGTTACAAATATGAGCAACCGCACCGGTATCAAATACCCAGGAGCTACTACGAGTACTGGTAAGGTACACATCAATTACTTGTATATCACATATACCTTGGGTGTTGCCGGCCTTCTTCTTGTCCGCTAAATATTTGGGGCAGTTCCGCTTCCAGTGACCACTTCCCTTGCAGTAAAAGCACTCAGTCTCGGGCTTGGGTCCATTCTTTGACTTCTTCCCGGTAACTGGCTTACCGGGCGCGGCAACTCCCTTGCCGTCCTTCTTGAAGTTCTTCTTACCCTTGCCCTTCTTGAACTTAGTGGTTTTATTCACCATCAACACTTGATGTTCTTTTCTGATCTCTACCTCAGCTGATTTCAGCATTGAATATACCTCGGGAATGGTCTTTTCCATCCCCTGCATATTGTAGTTCATCACAAAGCTCTTGTAGCTTGGTGGAAGCGACTGGAGGATTCTGTCAATGACCGCGTTATCCGGGAGATTAACTCCCAGCTGAGACAAGCGGTTGTGCAACCCAGACATTCTGAGTATGTGCTCACTAACAGAACTGTTCTCCTCCATTTTACAGCTGAAGAACTTGTCGGAGACATCATATCTCTCGACCCGGGCATGAGCTTGAAAAACCAGTTTCAGCTCCTCGAACATCTCATATGCTCCATGTTTCTCAAAACGCTTTTGGAGACCCGGTTCTAAGCTGTAAAGCATGCCGCACTGAACGAGGGAGTAATCATCAGCACGCTGCTGCCAAGCGTTCATAACGTCTTGGTTCTCAGGGATTGGTGCTTCACCTAGCGGTGCTTCTAAGACATAATCTTTCTTGGCTGCTATGAGGATGATCCTCAGGTTCCGGACCCAGTCCGTATAGTTGCTGCCATCATCTTTCAGCTTGGTTTTCTCTAGGAACGCGTTGAAATTGAGGACAACGTGGGCCATTTGATCTACAATACATAGTTTAAAGATTTAGACTAAGTTCATGATAATTAAGTTCATATAATCAAATTATTTAATGAACTCCCACTCAGATAGACATCCCTCTAGTCATCTAAGTGAAACACGATCCGAACTCAACTAGGCCGTGTCCGATCATCACGTGAGACGGACTAGTCAAGATCGGTGAACATCTCCATGTTGATCGTATCTTCTATACGACTCATGCTCGACCTTTCGGTCCTCCGTGTTCCGAGGCCATGTCTGTACATGCTAGGCTCGTCAAGTCAACCTAAGTGTATTGCGTGTGTTCCGAGGCCATGTCTGTACATGCTAGGCTCGTCAACACCCGTTGTATTCGAACGTAAGAATCTATCACACCCGATCATCACGTGGTGCTTCGAAACGACGAACCTTCGCAACGGTGCACAGTTAGGGTGAACACTTTCTTGAAATTATTATAAGGGATCATCCTACTTGCTACCGTCGTTCTAAGCAAATAAGATGCAAAAACATGATAAACATCACATGCAATCAAACAGTGACATGATATGGCCAATATCATCATGCTCCTTTGATCTCCATCTTCGGGGCACCATGATCATCTTCGTCACTGGCATGACACCATGATCTCCATCATTGTGTCTTCATGAAGTCGTCACGCCAACGATTACTTCTACTTGTATGGCTAACGCGTTTAGCAACAAAGTAAAGTAAATTACATGGCGTTATTCAATGACACGCAGGTCATGCAAAATAATAAAGACAACTCCTATGGCTCCTGCCGGTTGTCATACTCATCGACATGCAAGTCGTGATTCCTATTACAAGAATATGATCAATCTCATACATCACATATATCATTCATCACATCTTCTGGCCATATCACATCACATAGCACTTGCTGCAAAAACAAGTTAGACGTCCTCTAATTGTTGTTGCAAGTTTTTTTTTACGTGGTTTGAAGGTTTCTAGCAAGAACGTTTCTTACCTACGTATGACCACAACGTGATTTGCCAATTTCTATTTACCCTTCATAAGGACCCTTTTCATCGAATCTGTTTCGACTAAAGTAGGAGAGACAGACACCCGCTAGCCACCTTATGCAACTAGTGCATGTCAATCGGTGGAACCTGTCTCACGTAAGCGTACGTGTAAGGTCGGTCCGGGCCGCTTCATCCTACAATGCCGCCGAAACAAGAAACGACTAGTAGCGGCAAGAAGAATTGGCAACATCAACGCCCACAACTTCTTTGTGTTCTACTCGTGCATAGTAACTACGCATAGGCCTGGCTCATGATGCCACTGTTGTGAATCGTAGCATAATTTTAAAATTTTCCTACGCTCACCAAGATGCATCTATGGAGTCTACTAGCAACGAGGGGAAGGGAGTGCATCTACATACCGTTGTAGATCGCGAGCGGAAGCGTTCCAATGAACGTGGATGACGGAGTCGTACTCGCCGTGATCCAAATCACCGATGACCGAGTGCCGAACGTACGGCACCTCCGCGTTCAACACACGTACGGTGCAGCGACGTCTCCTCCTTTCTTGATCCAGCAAGTGGGAAGGAGAGGTTGATGGAGATCCAACAGCACGACGGCGTGGTGGTGGATGTAGCGGCTCTTCGGCAGGGCTTCGCCGAGCTTCTGCGCGAGAGAGAGGTGTTGTAGGGGAGGAGGGAGGCGCCAAAGGCTGTGTGTTTGCTGCCCTCCCTCCCCCCCACTATTTATAGGACCCCTTGGGAGGGGGGAGCCGGCCAAAACCCATCTAGGGTTGGGGGGCGGCGGCCAAGGGGGGGGAAGGGGTTGCCTTGCCCCCCAAGGCAAGGGGGAACTCCCCCCCTAGGGTTCCCAACCCTAGGCGCATGGGGGGAGGCCCAAGGAGGCGCCCCAGCCCACTAGGGGCTGGTTCCCTTCCACTTTCAGCCCACGGGGCCCTCCGGGACAGGTGGCCCCACCCGGTGGACCCCCGGGACCCTTCCGGTGGTCCCGGTACAATACCGATAACCCCCGAAACTTTCCCGGTGGCCAAAACTGGACTTCCTATATATAATTCTTCACCTCCGGACCATTCCGGAACCTCTCGTGACGTCCGGGATCTCATCCGGGACTCCGAACAACTTTTGGGTTTCCGCATACATATATCTCTACAACCCTAGCGTCACCGGACCTTAAGTGTGTAGACCCTACGGGTTCGGGAGACATGCAGACATGACCGAGACGCCTCTCCGGTCAATAACCAACAGCGGGATCTGGATACCCATGTTGGCTCCCACATGTTCCACGATGATATCATCGGATGAACCACGGTGTCGAGGATTCAATCAATCCGTATGCAATTCCCTTTGTCAATCGGTATGTTACTTGCCCGAGATTCGATCGTCGGTATCCCAATACCTTGTTCAATCTCGTTACCGACAAGTCTCTTTACTCGTACCGCAATGCATGATCCCGTGACTAACGCCTTAGTCACATTGAGCTCATTATGATGATGCATTACCGAGTGGGCCCAGAGATACCTCTCCGTCACACGGAGTGACAAATCCCAGTCTCGATCCGTGCCAACCCAACAGACACTTTCGGAGATACCCGTAATGCACCTTTATAGTCACCCAGTTACGTTGTGACGTTTGGCACACCCAAAGCACTCCTACGGTATCCGGGAGTTGCACGATCTCATGGTCTAAGGAAAAGATACTTGACATTGGAAAAGCTCTAGCAAACGAAACTACACGATCTTTTATGCTATGCTTAAGTTGGGTCTTGTCCATCACATCATTCTCCTAATGATGTGATCCCGTTATCAATGACATCCAATGTCCATAGTCAGGAAACCATGACTATCTGTTGATCAACGAGCTAGTCAACTAGAGGCTTACTAGGGACAGGTTGTGGTCTATGTATTCACACATGTATTACGATTTCCGGACAATACAATTATAGCACGAATAATAGACTATTATCATGAACACAGAAATATAATAATAACCATTTATTATTGCCTCTAGGGCATATTTCCAACAATGCACACCTGCACGTTGCGAACGCGGCCGCGAGCAGACCTAGCAACCCACACGATCACGGCGGTTACGTCAAAGCGGTCCAACACGGCGCGCGCCACTCAGTCGCTGACGTCACGAAGGCTTCGGCTGATACCACGACGCTGGGATACCCATAACTACTCCCGCGTAGATGGTTAGTGCGTATAGACCAAATGGCCAGACTCAGATCAAATACCAAGATCTCGTTAAGCGTGTTAAGTAACCGCGAAGGTAGACCAGGGCCAGGCCCACCTCTCTCCTAGGCGGTCTCAAACTGCCCTGTCGCTTCGCCACAAAGTAACAGTTGGGGGCCGTCCGGAACCCAGGCCCACCTCTACCGGGGTGGAACCACCTGTCCTTTCAGCCCCCTCATCAGAATCACTTGCGGGTACTCAACGAGCCAACCCGACTTTAGTCACCACATGTGTCATGTATATAATGTATATAGAATATACCCGTGATCACCGCCCAGGTGATCACGGCCCGATAGTATAGCACAGCAGACGGACAAGAATGTAGGGCCACTGATGGAAAACTAGCATCCTATACTAAGCATGTAGGATTGCAGGTAAGGTAACAACAGTAGTAGCAAGGATAGGCTATGCATCAGGATAGGATATCGGAAAGCAGTAACATGCTACACTATTATTTATTTATTTATTTTTTTAATCATTTCATTTTATTTTATTTTTTCTTTTCGTTCTGTGGGCTGGGCCCCGTTTGTCATAGGCCCACGGGGTTCGGGCCCAGGGGCAGTGGCTCAGGGGGGCAAGGCCCACCTGGCAGTGGCCCAGGGGGGCGAGCGGGTTTGGTCCACGGGTGCGGGCGCACCCGAGCGAGCGCTCGCCCGCAGGGCGGGACGAGGTCGCCGGGGCACCGAGGGCGGGGCTCGCCGGCGCGGCCAGGGGCCACGGCGGTTGGAGGCGAGGGGTGGCGCCGGTGCGG